>NC_043757.1:1416935-1429435 GCF_902148845.1 Salarias fasciatus
GTTCCTGAGACAAGACTGATGAAAAACAATGATCAATAAGTTCTTCTCAAAATGGCTTTCAGAGACTCGGAATGAAAATCAAACTTGAAGCGAAAAACGTTTTCCGTAACCCAGAATCAGTATTTGGAGTCCTTCCAATTCTCCATTTCTCAGTCACAAAACATTCTCTGTAAACCAGAAAGGAAAATGAACGAGTTTAAATAAAGAGCTGAGAGTGAGCAGATCTGGTTTCCTGGTCCTATGAGGACGTTTCAACAGTTCATACAAAGAAGATCAGACAGCGCCTCTCGACTTCAACACCTGCAAAAAGCAGCGACAACATCTGCAAAAAGCAGTGACAACACCTGCAAAAACCAATGACAACACCTGCAAAAACCAATGACAACACCTGCAAAAAACAGCAACAACACCTGCAAAAACCAATGACAACACCTGCAAAAAACAGCAACAACACCTGCAAAAACCAATGACAACACCTGCAAAAACCAATGACAACACCTGCAAAAAACAGCAACAACACCTGCAAAAAACAGCGACAACACCTGCAAAAAAAGCAGCGACAACACCTGCAAAACACAGCGACAACACCTGCAAAAACCAATGACAACACCAGCAAAAAGCAGTGACAACACCTGCAAAAAAAAAGTGACAACACCTGCAAAAAGCAGCGACAACACCTGCAAAAAAAAAGTGACAACACCTGCAAAAAGCAGCGACAACACCTGCAAAAAACAGCAACAACACCTGCAAAAAAAGCAGCGACAACACCTGCAAAACACAGTGACAACACCTGCAAAAAACAGCAACAACACCTGCAAACAGCAGTGACAACACCTGCAAAAAGCAGTGACAACACCTGCAAAAAGCAGCGACAACACCTGCAAAACACAGCGACAACACCTGCAAAAAACAGCAACAACACCTGCAAAAACCAATGACAACACCTGCAAAAAACAGCAACAACACCTGCAAAAACCAATGACAACACCTGCAAAAACCAATGACAACACCTGCAAAAAACAGCAACAACACCTGCAAAACACAGCGACAACACCTGCAAAAAACAGCAACAACACCTGCAAACAGCAGTGACAACACCTGCAAAAAGCAGTGACAACACCTGCAAAAAGCAGCGACAACACCTGCAAAACACAGCGACAACACCTGCAAAAAACAGCAACAACACCTGTAAGCTTTAGTAAGTAAGTAAGCTTTATTTGTATAGCACTTTTCCCAGACCAGGGTCACAAAGTGCTTCACATAAAAATAATATGTACATAATAGAAAATACAAAAAACAATCACTAAAATAACAAACATGCAAGGTAAAACAGTACCATGCAGGCCAGAAAACAAATAGATATACAAGATAAAAAACAGTACCATACAGGCTAAAAGGCTTGTTCAAAGAAAAAGGTCTTTAGCTGCTTTTTAAAAGAATCAACATTGTCCAGAGACCTGAGCGAGCAGGGAAGCTCATTCCAAAGACGCGGTGCCACTGCCTTAAATGATCTATCCCCTCGAGTTTTGAAACATGTGCGGGGAACCATTAACAAGTTTTGGTTGGAGGACCTCAAGCAGCGAGTGGAAACATAGGGCTGGATCAGGCCCCTGATGTAGTCCGGTGCCTGCCCGTGTAGAGCCCGAAACGTCAAAACCAAGATTTTAAAATTTATCCTGAATGAAACAGGGAGCCAGTGCAGGTCCTTGAGAATAGGACTTATATGGGCTCTCCTACGAGTGCGGGTCAGGAGCCGTGCAGCGGAATTCTGGACAACTTGAAGGCGCGCCAGTTCTTTTTTGTTGAGACAGGTGAACAGGCTGTTACAATAGTCGAGGCGAGATGAGACAAATGCATGTATAATCAACTCCAACTCTTTGAAGGACACCATTTTGCGAAGTTTAGCTATATTCCGAATTTGGAAAAAGCAGTTTTTCACAAGCTGATTGGTGTGGTGTTCCAAGGACATTCCTTCGTCAAAAATAACACCCAGATTTCTTAGGCTGCCTTTAACTGAACAGTTCAGGTCACCAAGATGGTGTTTTATGGCAGACATGGCGCTGTCTGGGGCAACAATCAGAGTCTCCGTTTTGTCTGAATTCAGCTGCAGACTGTTTTCACTGAGCCACTCTTTAATTTTGGCCAGACATCTCATCAGCGACTTAAGTTTTTCTGGCTCAGATGACTTAAAGGAGCAGTACAGCTGCAGGTCATCGGCGTACAGGTGGTAGGACATGTCACTGAACTGCTGAATCAGCTTGCCAAGAGGGAGGATATACAGCAAGAACAAAATAGGTCCAAGAACAGATCCCTGTGGCACCCCCCACAGAAGCTCCACAGGATCAGACATCACATTGTCAACGGAAACACTGAAAGTTCTACCAAACAGGTATGAGCTAAACCAGTCCAAAACAGGACCTGACAACCCAACCCAGTCCCTCAGTCTGTTGATCAGGATGCCATGGTCGACTGTGTCAAAGGCAGATGATAGGTCTAGTAAAACCAGTACAGTGCATTTGCCAGAGTCCGCAGCCATCATAATGTCACTAGACACTTTCAACAGGGCCGTCTCGGTTGAGTGAGACTCACGAAAACCAGATTGAAATATGTCGTGTATGTTGTGTGTCTTCAGAAAGGAAGCAAGTTGGACACAGACCACCTTCTCCAGGACTTTAGCCAGAAATGGGGTTTTTGATATTGGCCTGAAGCTCTTAACATCTGTAGGGTCCAAGCGTGCTTTCTTTAAATGTGGCTCCACAATGGCATGTTTGAAAGAACGTGGAAACACGCCAGCTGACAGTGACATGTTGAACATTTCTACAATACAATCCCCGATCAGATCAAACACGTTCAGGAGGAGTCTAACAGGGAGAACATCAAGACTACTAGAGGATGGTTTCATTTTGTGAATGACAGATAAAATGTCCTCTTGCGTGACGGGCTTGAAAGATGCCCAGCGTTGAGGGGGGGGGTCCCAGATGCTGAGGTCCTTGGCATGGGGCCAATGACAAAGGCAAACCATCTTTTATAGCTCTGACCTTCTCAATAAAAAGTTCAAGAACTCATCACTTCTGATATTACAATGAGCCAAGGTGGCAGGGACAACAGGTGATACAATAGAACTGATCGTATCAAAAAGCACCTTGGGATTCTTTTTGTTGGAGGAAATCAGCTGATGAAAATAGGTCGCCCGAGCCTCCTCTAACTTCTTATTTAAGGAAGCTATGAGGTCCCTTAAATGAAGCCTGTGGACCTCCAGTTTCGTAGATTTCCACAAACGTTCAGTTTGGCGACATGTTCTCCTTAGACTCAAAATTGCATCATTGATCCAGGGACAGGACTGTTTGCGGCACATAATATTAGTTTTAAGTGGTGCTATTTGATCCAGAATAGACCCACAGTGACTGTTAAAACAGTGCATAAAATCATCAATATCAGTGCAGTCATTAAAGAGAGAAGGGTCAAACCTATCACAGAAATGCGTGGCTGTTGCCTCTGTGATAATCCTCCTCTCTGACTGAGATGGAACACGCCTGGACTCAGGTGGGGCACTTAGTTCAAAGAAGACACAGTGATGGTCACTCAAATGCACATCTTCTACACAGACATTGTCAATATGCAGACCCAAAGAAAAAACAAGGTCCAGAGTGTGATGTTTGGTGTGGGTGGGGCCTGACACATGCTGTTTAAAGTTAAAAGCCTCAGTCATGGATAAAAGTTCAGTTGCTGGGCTGCATGTGTTATCATCAATATGTAAGTTGAAATCACCCATAAGCACAACTCTTTCCAGGCGGATTATTGATGATAAAAAGTCAGAGAAATCCCTTAAAAAGCCCCCAGCAGGGCCCGGAGGGCGATAGATTAAAATACAATAAAACATGTCTGAAGTGCCAACTTTGATCATAAGTGCTTCAAAGGATGAGAAGTGCTCAGTGTTTATAAGACCACAGGTGTACCTGTCCCGGTACACCACGGCCAGACCTCCTCCACGGCGGCAGGGGCGGGGCCTCCCAAGAGTCAGACAGCCCTCAGGACACAGTTCATTTAAATGAATGAACTCATCCTCCTTCTGCCACGTTTCTGTAAGGAAAAAGAATTGGAGTTTTTCCCTGATGAAAAGCTCATTAAGGGAGAAGGCTTTGTTTGCTATCGAGCGTGAATTAAATAATCCGATCTTGCACGATGAGAGGGATGGCGAGTCCGTGCGGCTCGCTGTGCGCAGCGGGATAGGCTGCAGGCATCTCCCACGGTCACGTGACGACCAGCTGGACCGGCGGCAGGACCCACGCTGCTCCGGGGATGTAAACACTGGGAATCGGCGAAAAACCGGCGACCACATAGCGCATTCAGCGGGGATCCAGCGCTGCGGAAAAGGAGCACGGCCATGCAGAGAGGCTGCGAGAGGCGGAAGGACGTCGGCGGCGTCGGTCGTGTCCTGCAGAAGAGGAATCGGGCGCAGCCACCTGTAGCCTCGGTGAAGTCCTCCACGAGCAGCGTGCTTCATTACACGCTTAACCCGGACCTGGACACCGGCTCGGCAGCCTCTTTTCCTCCTCTTACGGTCACGCGGACGGCGACGAAGAGGCAACAGGTAATCCTGCGTGGTGGGAGGGCAAACAAACGGTGGAGGGAATGCCTGCTTGTAGCCGTCCCAGTCACTAAAGAGGCATTCCAGAGACTCCTTAACTCTAAGGAGGGAGCTGCGATCATAAGTCCTCACAGCACAGACACAATCGCTGTCCGTCAACGTCGTTATGACAGCGAAAACGACCATAAACAACCCAGGGAGTCGGCACAGGAGCAGGTGAGCAGCCCAAACAGACGCAGGCGCCATCTTGCTTGTGACTTGGTGCTGGTCCTGCAAAAACCAATGACAACACCTGCAAAAAACAGCAACAACACCTGCAAAAACCAATGACAACACCTGCAAAAACCAATGACAACACCTGCAAAAAACAGCAACAACACCTGCAAAACACAGCGACAACACCTGCAAAAAACAGCAACAACACCTGCAAAAACCAATGACAACACCTGCAAAAACCAATGACAACACCTGCAAAAAACAGCAACAACACCTGCAAACAGCAGTGACAACACCTGCAAAAAGCAGTGACAACACCTGCAAAAAACAGCGACAACACCTGCAAAAAAAGCAGCGACAACACCTGCAAAACACAGCGACAACACCTGCAAAAAACAGCAACAACACCTGCAAAAACCAATGACAACACCTGCAAAATACAGTGACAACACCTGCAAAAAAAGCAGTGACAACACCTGCAAAAAACAGCGACAACACCTGCAAAAAAAGCAGTGACAACACCTGCAAAAACCAATGACAACACCTGCAAAAAGCAGCGACAACACCTGCAAAAAAAAGCGGCAACAAATGCAAAAAACAGCGACAACACCTGCAAAAAGCAGCGACAAGCAGCAAATAAAGATGTAATGTTTCAAACGTTTCCATCTGCAGTGAGACTGTTCAGATTGATGGAGTCAGAAGAAACTTTAGGACATTTGCTATGAGAATACAGTTGATTTTACCACAGACAGTCAAAAGCATGACGTAAGTCAGTGTCTGTGTGTGTGTGTGTGTGTGTGTGTGTGTGTGTGTGTGTGTGTGTGTGTGTGTGTGTCTGCAGATTAAACATCCTCAGAGATGGCTGCATTAGCCTAATGCACACAAACACACATTAACTGTGATTCTGTTGAACACTGAAGCTCCCCTGACGACACAACAGGTTCAAAAAGACTAAATCTCTCACTCACACACACACACACACACACACACACACACACACAGGCGTGCATACATTCATTTCCAGCCTGATCTGCTGTCTCTAATGGCTCGTTGCAGCCTGTTTGTCTGCAGTTCAGGCTGGCAGCAACACAACGCCGCCGCCGCCGCCGCCACAGAGCAGAGGAGGACAAAGAGGACGAGCAGGACAACCAGCCGTTGCTTCCTGACTGATCCAGGACCCGGTTCTGGACTCCATCCTGGTATTGCTGCATCCCTAGTTCCTGCTATCATCAGTCGGACTTTGCGTGTTTTTGTGACAATCAAAGCAACTTTCACCCCAGAAAACATGGCGAGCAGAGAAAACCTTGTTCCAATACTTCTCTCCTCAGGCAGAACCGGGGAGAAAGGTGACTGTGAATCTATTCTATCAAACAAACAACAAAAAAACAACTCCTGAAACGCCAAACTTGGTCTGAACTCGTCGTCACACGCTGTTTGTTTGCAGCAAGGCCTTGCCTTCCCCTTGTATTCACAGTCTTCTGGCCATGAAGCCGATGTGTGGCGAGACTTTCAAATCCACGCAAAGAGAGAGTGTTTATCCACCGAGGGCGTTTTTAATCAGCACGCACGCCCGGCCGCCGCAAATGAAGAGGCTCCATGCAAAAAGGCTGCACTTGTTTACATGTTCATTCATTATATGGCAAAAATACCCTCTAATTACATCTGACAAGCTGCCCTTTATCTTAATCTAATTATGTCATTCTGCATCCAGAGGAATAAAGGCCCGCTGAATGATGAAAATGTGGATTATCACCTCCTCTCCCCCGCTGAATGAAAAGCCCCGGGTAGCCCTCCTGCAAATGAACCCTGCTTCACAGCTTTTTCAGGCCTCGGCCATTAACGCCCCAAATACATACAGACATTTACAAAAGAGAGCGCTGTGAGGAATTCACAATGGAGTTCAGAAAAAAAGGAAAAGCTTTCCTGAAATACATCAAGTGAACATGACGGCCTCAGTCCTGCTTTAAAGTTGGGTTGTGATCATTTATTCTGACAGATTTTTTTTTAAAAACATCCTGTCAATTATCATTAGTAACTTTTTCATGGTGATTTAAGTCACAAAAAGGATTTCAAAAAGGCAAATGAAGACAATGTGATGAATGTGTCGGGTTTTTTTTTCAAAAGGAAATCATCATTTTGAAAAAATGGGTGAGTAAAAAGAATTAATTTAATTAAAGCGGCACTGGTCGGGACCTGAGGCCGCCCTCGTGCCTCGCTGACTGCTAGCATGAGACTTAAAAGCTTCTAAAAGTCACCGGATGAAAAACTGTCAGGGTTTGACTGACAGCTGCTCTCAGCTGGATGACGTCATCACTCTACGCCCATATACGGTCATGGGGTCAGCTGGATGATGTCATCACTCTACACCCATATATGGTCATGAGGTCCACTGGATGATGTCATCACTCTACGCCCATATATGGTGATGTTGGGGACATGCAGCCAGAGTGTGAATCAGCAGAAAAAAACAGAAGGAAAATGCTCTGAAATGTCAGTATTTTGGGGCAAAAGTTGGAAAAAACATCAATTCTGACAGGAGAGTTGGTCCTCTTTCAGTCTGTGAGGTTTTCAAAGCAGTCAGACTTTTAGTTTCAACCCGAGAAGCCTGAGTTTGTGACAAAGGCGATACTTCCCCATCCAGCTCTGTTAAAACTGACCCCAAAAACTGGCCGACTGGAGCAGAGGACACGGCTTTCCTGTCACGCAAAAACAGACATATGTCATCGAAATATTCCTGCATCTGTTCCACCATCTTTTTCATAAGGACCTTCTGACGCTTCACACGTGCTCGGTTTGTTGATTGGAGTCTCGGTTCAGCCATGATTACCACTTCTTCGAGGTGCTATGAAAAAGGTGGATTTTTTTCACCTTTTCCCGTTATAGTGGGTGAGGAAAGGAGCAAGGCAGGATTTCAGAACTCAAACTTTGTTGCAGAAACGTCAGAGTACCACTCGATGACAGAGGAGATGTTTCTCTACTAAAGTTAGTCACTCAGTGTGGATTTTATTAGCCGTCAAACGCCTTCGTTGTTGTTTTTGTGAGGATTGATTTTCAGCTAAATTTTACTTTGAAAGGCAAATTGTGGTCTTCCTGTTGCATTTAGGCCAGGATAGGGGTCAGAGGTGTCAGTGCCTGAGTTTCAGGTCTTGATGATATGATCGAGTGAGTGTTGGTTTGACCTCTGTGGGGCATTCCCATCGGCTGTGGAGGCCATTTTAGTGTACCTAGAGAGCCTATTTTGACAGTGGTGGGGTTAACTTTTCCATTTTCTGTAATGTTCTGCTGGTCATGGCGTGCGGCCAAATGTTGGTTTTGGGGTCAGATCGGGGTTTAACTCAGCGGTGAGAAGAATAACCATGAGAACAGTGGAGACCTGGCTGCCAAACACACTGTGTGTGTGTGTGTGTGTGTGTGTGTGTGTGTGTGTGTGTGTGTGTGTGTGTGTGTGTGGTTTCATCACAAGACCAACCGGCAGCGCCAACTAGTGGACTAACATGAACACTACATCGTTTTCAGTGTTTCTGTCGTTTCCGTGGAAACCGTTTAGAACATTTCAAACCTCGTCTGAAATGAAGATAAAAATGTTGAAGTGAAGCATTTTCTCCTGAAATGCGGTCAATCGGCCCTTCGTTCTCATTTCTTATTAATTCTGCTTTTCATTCTTATTTGGTGTAATTTTCTTCTTTTTTAAGGTGAAGTCACATTTTTAAATGAAGACATTTAAGCACCATTGCAGAAACGGCTTGTTTTTATCATTTATTCTCACTTCATATTCAAACACTGAACTATTTAAATTAACTCCCTTTCAGCCAATAGGGAGAGCGCTTCACAGAAGCCCCTCCCAACCCGTGCTGTGATTGGCGCAGAGGAGGCGGCGCGCAGCCAATCAGGTGAGAGCATCTGTTGCATCCACGCAGCGCAGGAGCCTCGAGCTGCTTCAGGCCAATAAAAACACCTTCACGGAGAGATGGATGTCTGCTCTCCGGAGGTTTAAAGTGTGTTTTTATTTCCTTTTTTTCCGGGTGGGGGGGTGGGGAGGGGGAGGAGGGGGGGGGGGGTGATGTATTCTGGGAGAAATGGCATTAAAGGGAATGAAGTGAGAGGAGAGTTCGTCTAGTTTCCACCGCCCTCCATCGGCAGCGACATCCCTCCCTCCCTCCCTCCCTCCCTCTCTCTCTCTCTCTCCATCGCTCTCTCTCTCTCCCTCTCTCAGTGTCTCTCTCTCTCTACCCCCCTCCCCCTCCCTCCCCCCTCCCTCCCTCCGCTGCGCTCCCGTCCTTCTTCCCCTCACACCGCTTCCGCGGCTCTCGGATGGAGGACGGATAAACGGCGCTCGCGCTCCGGGATTTTGGGATGCTGAGGTGATTCCTCTCTCTCCCTCTCTCTCCCTCTCTTCACCTCCACCTCGGCTCCATCAGCCCCTCCTCGGATCCCCGGATCCGGATCGAGCCGTCAGACCCTCCGGGCTCCGTGTTGCTGTTGTTGGGTTTTTGCGCTCAGCGGAAGGTTCTGTTTTTTCTTCTTCTTCTCCTCCGTGAGTCAGAACCGGACCGGGTTTCGCTCCGGTGCTGCTGGATGTGTCTGGACCGCGGGGGTTAAACTACTTGAGAGAAGCGCTCGCGCTCCGCTGGCTTGTATGTTTCTGGAGGGGATTTGCTTGGAGACGGAACGCGCACGGACTCACTTCCAAAGGTAAGAAGCGGCTCGAGTTTGATGGTTTCCTTCACGGACCGGGTTCATAACGGGAGCAGTTCTCCGGTTCCGGGGGGGGTCCTCCTCCTCCTCCTCCTCCTCCTCACTGCGGAGGCGCACATTAACGGGCTCCGGCCCCGGTCCCCGGATGCTGTGGAGGTTCTGGGGATGTGGAAGTTCCGCGGCCCCGGTGCGCATCGCCGCCGGTGCTTCCACCGGAGCGCTGAGGAGTTCCGTCTCCTCCCGCTGCCGCTGCGGCTCTGCGGCTTTTCTCCTCCACATCCTGCGTTCCCCGAAGTTTCTGGCGCAGGGTCTGCCCGCATAATTGCGCTCATCTTGGCGTTGCGTGTGCGCGCGGTCTGGCCACGTCGAGGCTCTCCGCGGCTCCGGCGCAGCGGCGACGCACAACTTTCCGTCCGCCCGCCAGCCTCCGCGCGGCGGCAGGATCAGAGGAGCCACGGCTTCACGCGCTCATCCAGGGAAAAAGGTTCTGAAGACGAGTTTCTGTGAGAAACAAATGAAAACCAAACTTCACCGGTTTCTTTATTTCTTCTCCATATTGTAACGCTTCGGTCGTTACTGTTAGGTGGAATTACAATATCACGACCCCCACAGACCGGGCGGTCCCGGCGCGTCCAGAATCCCCGCGGCGCGCGGCTGCGGGTCTCTGTGCGCAAAGCGGCGGAATTGCGGGAAAAGCCTGCACGCGGACGACTCCTCACTCCTGTCCCGCAGGCGCGCTCGCACTCATTCTGCACTCAATTAGGCGCCCGTGCGGTGGGGGGGTGGGGGGTAGGGGGGTGGGGGGGGGGGGGTTATTAGACGTGTGCCCGTTAATTGTTGCTCAGACGTCTGCTGGAAGCGCGGAGCAGCGCGTGCGTAAAGAATTAAGAGAGCGGAGGAGGAGAGTGAGATATCGGCGGATGATTTGGACATCTGCAATTCCGCATGCGTTCTGAGAGAGAGAGAGAGAGAGAGAGAGAGAGAGAGAGAGCGCGGCTGACTGGAGGGCTGATAGTCTTTGGTATTCATGGCACAGCTCAAGATTGCTGCTCTCAAGCAGGCAATAATCTCTCTCTCTCTTTCTCTCTCTTTCTCTCTCTCTGTCTCCCACACTGTTGCTCTATGAACCCCCCCCTCCCCTCTTCCTCCCCCCTCCTCTCCCATTCGGTCACCTCTCCTTCCTCCCTCCTCTCCTCCTCCTGACTCCTCGGTCTGCTGGGAGCCGTACAGAAAATCATTTGCTGCTGTTTTATTTTATTTCTTTACCTGAGTGGAGACAGAGGAGGAGGAGGGGGCTGGGGGGGGGGGGGGGGGGGGGGGCGTCCAGACCAGGCTACTCAAGTTTCTCCTCTGATGCATTTGATTGGAAAATAAAAACGTCTACGTCCCTTCAACAAGGACTGATGTGGAACAGAAAGGTCTGGTGGTCGGGCACCGCTGCACCGCTCTGCACCGCTCTGCACCGCTCTGCAACGTTCTGCAACGTTCTGCACTGTTCTCCTCTTTTCTCCGTTTGTTCTTCTCCTTTCCCGGAGCCGGCCTCTCGCTCATCCTCTCGCTCGCCCAGACGCTGTTATTTTTCGCTCTCTTGCACTTTGTGGACGTGAGCAGCAGAATCCCTCCGTGTGGCTCGCTGGCCTCTTGAAAGACGCCGCAGAACCGAGAACGCCCTCCGCCCTTCAACCTCCGCCCTCCTGTCCTCCACCCTCCACCCTCCACCCTCCGCCCGGCGGCGCTCCACGGCGGAGCTTCCCACTGCAGTCTGGTTTTATGGGATCGGTTCCTCGGTTCCTTGGTTCCTCGGCGCCACGGCGTCGTTCTGCTCTCGGTCTGTTGCGTCGTCTCGACCTTCAGCGGTTCCAATGCAGCTGGAAACAACTAAGAAACGGTACGGCGCCACTGAAGTGGTGCAGTGGTTGGTCCTCTGGCCTCACAGTGAGGAAAGCCCTGGTTTGAGACCCGATTTCTCCTGAAATATTCATTTGAGCGGAACTGGTGACAGGAAGTGAGAAGACGGGGAGGAAGGGAGCAGAATGAGGAGAGCGTGACTCGGATCAGGCGGACGGCGGACTCCGTCTTCGAAACGCCGCTGTGCCGGGAGGCCGAGGCAGCGGGTTATCCCTCCGGCCGGCTGCGGCCCAGACCCGCCTCACCTGGACCGTCCTGGACTCGACGCAGATTCCCCACAATCCCCAGCGAGCAGAACGCGATTTAAACGACACGACCTGAACAGCAGCAGTAATAACCACAGAAAGACTCCAGGAAACTCATTAAAGCATCACACATCTTACAGAAACAATAGTCTGTCTTTTAATATCAGCTCTTCAAGGAGGATTTTTTTTCTGTTTCGTGTTTTTGAAAATTAAGTTTTCAACCATTAAATGACGGTGAGTGTTTCATCTGGTCTGATTCAGTCCTCTGGTGTCAGTGGAGACGTAACATGACTGAAATCAGCTGCAGTGTTTTGATTTGACTTTATTGGATATTTTGTGAGTTTAAAGTCAGAGTTCCTGAGGAGAAAACAGGCAGTGGAACGTTGAGAGGAAGGAGAAGAAGCTCCCGTTAGCAGTGGAACGTTGAGAGGAAGGAGAAGAAGCTCCCGTTACCAGTGGAACGTTGAGAGGAAGGAGAAGAAGCTCCCGTTAGCAGCTCGGTTCTTAAAGCAAAGCGTCGCGTCACACAGGAGGGTTTTAGTCAGAGTTTACGTCACTTCTGCTTCTGGGTTTAAAGAACAAACAAACATGAGATTTCAGACTTTTTTCTTGAGACTTCTCGGGTTGAGTGTTACCGATACGTCTTCAGGACAACCAGCCGGGCCGCTGGAGGCGTTCTAACGGCGGCGGCGGCGGCGTGGAGCGCCGGGAGGCCGAGCGACCGACGGATCTATTTATTACCCTGTAACGACTGAATTTATGTTTGATTAGGAAGCAGCTGCTCCTCAGTCCTGGAGAGGGAACGGAGTTTATCTGGAAGTCTGGAGAGGGAGAGGAGGAGGAGGAAG
>NC_043757.1:1431935-1469629 GCF_902148845.1 Salarias fasciatus
GGAGGGGAGCCGCTACAGCTAGCCACACACAGGCTAGCCGCTACAGCTAGCCACACGCAGGCTAGCCGCTACAGCTAGCCACACGCAGGCTAGCCGCTACAGCTAGCCACACGCAGGCTAGCCGCTACAGCTAGCCACACGCAGGCTAGCCGCTACAGCTAGCCACACGCAGGCTAGCCGCTACAGCTAGCCACACACAGGCTAGCCGCTACAGCTAGCCACACGCAGGCTAGCCGCTACAGCTAGCCACACACAGGCTAGCCGCTACAGCTAGCCGCTACAGCTAGCCACACGCAGGCTAGCCGCTACAGCTAGCCACATGCAGGCTAGCCGCTACAGCTAGCCACACGCAGGCTAGCCGCTACAGCTAGCCGCTACAGCTAGCCACACGCAGGCTAGCTGCTACAGCTAGCCACACGCAGGCTAGCAGGCTAGCAGCTACAGCTAGCCACACGCAGGCTAATCCACCATCGTTTAGCCAGAGATGCTGGAAATTTAACTGGACAGAAGCCTGAAAGGATCCTTTGATCGGGTTGATCCAGACTCGAGGATTCCCATGAAGCTTCTGAAGCCTCCAGTAGAACCTCAGACTGTGAGTGACCAATAGGAAGCTTTGTTATCAGCAGGTACAGCGTTAGCAGCGATGCTAAAAGCTAAACATGGTAAAGGTCTGATGGAGGCGGTTCAAGGTTGTCTTGACATACTGCTGGCATAGAGGCCATGGGCGAGGCTGAACAGCGTTTCATTCCATACTGGTATCGGCCTCGGTATCATCGCTCGGTCTCGGCAGGCACCTGAAGGTTTCTTCTCGTACTCGTCCTTTAAAAAAGTGGTATCAGTGTGGCGGTATCATCCTGGGTTTTTTTTTTTTTCTTCTTCGTGAGCAGTGAAGGAGCGGCTGGGTGTACTGTGTTTCCTGTGACAGTCGGACTGTCTGTGATCAGCTGGTCTACGATCAGCTGGTCTGTGGTCAGGAGGTCTACGATCAGGCGGTCTGTGGTCAGGAGGTCTAGGATCAGGCGGTCTGTGGTCAGGAGGTCTAGGATCAGGCGGTCTGTGGTCAGGAGGTCTACGATCAGGCGGTCTGTGGTCAGGAGGTCTAGGATCAGGCGGTCTGTGGTCAGGAGGTCTAGGATCAGGCGGTCTGTGGTCAGGAGGTCTAGGATCAGGCGGTCTGTGGTCAGGAGGTCTAGGATCAGGCGGTCTGTGGTCAGGAGGTCTACGATCAGGCGGTCTGTGGTCAGGAGGTCTAGGATCAGGCGGTCTGTGGTCAGGAGGTCTAGGATCAGGCGGTCTGTGGTCAGGAGGTCTACGATCAGGCGGTCTGTGGTCAGGAGGTCTAGGATCAGGCGGTCTGTGGTCAGGAGGTCTACGATCAGGCGGTCTGTGGTCAGGAGGTCTACGATCAGGCGGTCTGTGGTCAGGAGGTCTAGGATCAGGCGGTCTGTGGTCAGGAGGTCTACGATCAGGCGGTCTGTGGCCTCGTGACGCTGCTCACATGAGAAGAGAGAACCTCGGTCGTTTTAATCGCCGTTCTGCTGAACTCAGCAGGACGGCGAGACTGAAGGCAGGATGAAGGTCGAACTCAAACTTCATCTCCATTATGAGCCAGGGGGATTTTCCCCGCCGCTCGCCGCTCGCCGCTCGCCCGGCGTTCCGCCGCCGAAGTGCTGCGGATGGAGGCGGCGAGGATTCAGAGGGTTTTTCCCTTCATGCCGATTAGCGAGTGACGGCGGAGAAAGAGGCAGAAGTTAGAGAAGACGAGGGTCAAGGAGACATTTAATGAGTCGTTTGCTTCTCATTATTCCACATAATAATTAAGTGTGTGTGTGTGTGTGTGTGTGTGTGTGTGCGTGTATGTGTGTGTGTGTGTGTGTGTGTGTGTGCGTGTGTTCCACCTCTCATCTTTCAGCCCATTTTTAGCAGCGAGCCGCCGCCGCCGCCGCCGCCATGCGTAGTAATTATCCCAATCAGAGCGAGACAAAGACGAAGAAAAGAGGCTGGAGGCGAATTATTAAAGGCGGCGTTTAATTATCGATTCCCTGGAACACACACTTCCTGTTTACTCCCCGTCAGTCATGTGTCACATCGCAGCCATCAATCTCCGCCCGATGTTTATCTGTGTCACCTCCATCACTCATCCCGAACACACACAGACACAGAGAGAGAGAGAGAGAGAGAGAGTGTGTGTGTGTGTGTGTGTGTGTGTTTCCATTACCATAATTAACAGGGTTATGTTGATTGTATCCAGTTAATTCTGCTGATGGGACACATTTGTAAAGGTGAACTCAACGGACAGACAGCTAATGGCTGCAGGTAGTGTGTGTGTGTGTGTGTGTGTTTGTGTGTTCATGCATATTATCACACCGTGTCGGAACGTGTGTGTCGTTACCGTCTGACAGACCGGCTCCAAACAGGTGTGTGTGTCGCCGGTAAACACAATTTATTTTGCAGTGCGCGTGCTGACAGAGCGATGCTGAGAACACACACACACACACACACACACACACACACACACACACACACACACACAGGAAGGACTTGAGAAGTCGGTCCAAGGCCAGAATCAAACCGAGGAAAAGTTACGGTGTTTCAGAAAATTTAAATTTTTTGTTGAGTCACTAAAATGAATATGAAGAAAAAAAAAAATAAGGCCTGTGGGCCAAATCCAGCCAGTGAGAGGCTCCAATCTGGTCTGTGGTGAAAATCTTGACATTTCCATCACATCCAGTGTTTTTATACGAGACTTTTTATTCCTGTTTAAATCTGAACAAAGTTCAGAATTAAGTTTAAGTCTGAATAATCCGGCCGGTTTCTTCTCCTTCCGGAGCGGAATTCTAGATCAATTATCCGTGACTTTGTTCCAGTCGTTCTGCTCGTCCGTCGCCATGACACCGTGTTCCAAGATGGCGGCCGGCGGTTCGGCTTGTGCAGAGACGATTTATTTACCGGAGCTTCAGAAGAAAAGGATGTGATGAAAAGAGCAGAACGACGAGGACGTTTTCAAAGTTCAACCAGAGAGAAAGAGAAAAAAATGGCCGCCAACTGGCTTTGTTTACTTCCTGGAGACGTCACAGCGCCCCGTCCAATCAGAACGCTTCGCAGCCTCCAGAGTTACAGAGGATTTAATCAGGAGTAGAACTCAGATTTACTCCATTCAGAATAAAACAGTTCTGAATTAAAACCACCCTGGAACCGCTCCGGTCCTCCGGTTCGACCCGCTCAGGAGGACAGTGACCTTTGACCCTTCTGTACCGAGCACATGAAGGAGTCTAACCACATGCTAACTGCATGCTAACTGCTCTGAACCCTGTCCCCCGTCCTCTCCGGTGGGCCTCCAGCCGCCCCTTGACCCCCGCCGTGCAGACGGCGGCGGCTCTGCTGATCAACTGGATCCTAAATTTAGACACAGAACGTCTGGATGACGCAGCTTCAGCAGCAGCCGATCAAGATCAGATCACTTCCTGAACGCCGCCGTGTGATCCGGTTAATCACTTAATCTGATTAAAGGGAATCAGATTATCACACAGATTAAGATCTAGAGTTTTCTTTTAATGTTCATTTAAAGCTGTTAAAAGAAACAGTTGAAAACTGAAATGAAGACGTGTGTGTGTGTGTGTGTGTGTGTGTGTGTGTGTGTGTGTGTGTGTGTGTGTGTGTGTGAGAGATGAGGGAACTCCTTGAAAGAGATAATATTAGACTATTTTCATGTTAATTGGAAGGAAACCGGCGGCACGGCTAAAGCTAAAGCTAAAGCTAAAGCTAAAGCTAAGCGCTTCAGGAGACCAGAGGTTTGAAATCTGATCATGCGACCAGAGTTTCACAATTAAATTCATCCGTTCATCCATTTCAAAGTGCACTTAAAAAAAAAAAAAAAGAAAACCCAAACGCACCGCAAGAAATGACGATTCCAGCAAAGTCAACACAACCGGCGCTCAATGTGATCGACTGATCGCCAGAAAATCACAAGGAAAAAAGATTTAATGCTAAGAATCCTGGAAATGAAAGAAAAAAAAAAAAAAAAAAGACCAAAAACCGCCGAGTCGCCCCGCTGCGGGTTCCTCATGTCGAGGTTTTCTGACCGGGACGTCGACCTTCGACCTCAGAGTTTTCCTGTTTTCGACGCCTCCGGGTCTAAAACCAGCTCATCACACAATACGGCTTTATGGGAGCTGCACACACACAAACACACACACAAAAACACACACACACACACCACAGAGCGGCGGGGCGGAGTGTGACGCTCACCGCTTGACCTCTTTACCAAGACGACCTCTTTACCAAAAACCCCTGGTTCTGCTGCTCGCTCTCTCTCTCTCTCTCTCTCTCTCTCTCTCTCCCTCTCCCTCCCTCTCTCTCCCTCCCTCTCCCTCCCTCTCTCTCTGGAGCATCAGCTGCTGTGGCAGCCGTTAGCATTAGCGTTAGCATTAGGGCTGGGTTCACTCTGAATGATTTTTCTGGGCACCAGTTCGGCCGACATTGCAATTTTATTTCCGATTCTGGCGATTTTTGTTTTTTCCAGTTGTCTTCAGCTCGTGGAAAAGTTTACTGTCTGCAAACGACATCGGGAGAAAACGCTCGTCTGAGTCTAATGTCTGGACTTTCATTTCAGACGCTTTGACTGTGTGTCAAAGTTAAAAGAAGCTAAATCATTAAAACGTAGCACTTTCATCCTCATGTCGTCTTAAGAATTTTTTATATCTCTTGAAGTTCATCGTAGTGTTTTTAAACTGAAAAAGAAACCATGAACTTCAGACAGTTCATGACAGTGCTAGGTCACTTTCGAAAACATTTCGCCCCCTGCTGGACAAAAGCAGGAACAATTTTTCAATCCGGATTCTAAACATAGAACTAGAGCACAATCTCTAGAATTTTTGGTGGGGACAAAAAAATTTTGTACAAAAAAAGAAAAAATCTGTTTTAAAATCACCAAACAACAAAGTGGTGACAGTCGGGATTTTTCTAATGAACATCCTGAAACGTCTCACTGGGTTTTTCTCTCAGATGGTTCTGCTGCTGTTTCAGTTCCTTCAGGATCTTTTAGCATCAGTTTATGGAGCATCTTCCTGCAACACGCAGATTAAATTCTCACCTCGTAGAAACAGCGAAGTGAAGCGTCTTCATTTTCCACTGACTGAACATCAGGTTGATGAAGAACAGAGAGAATCATGTTTTATTCAGAAATGTTTTTATCGTTTCCATTTAGCACATTATTGAAACGACCTGGGGCTAAAATTCAAACCTGGCGGCCGAATCAGAGCCGCTTCGTGTTCATCAGTCCCTGTAGGAGACGACGACTGACCGAACATCAGAACCGTCATTGGCGGCGGTTTGAGACGAAGCTGCAGATAATCCAGGCTGTGTTTGTACAGCCAGCGAGGCCGTTCAGACGGGGTGTGTGTGTGGTGTGTGTTGGTGTGTGTGCAGTTTTTCAGAACATCACATTGAGAATAGATGTGTTGGTGACAGAGAACGCCGTCAACGCCGTTTATGCTCTCATGGCAAGGTCGGACAAGCGAGGTCGCTCTGTGTGTGTGTGTGTGTGTGTGTGTGTGTGTGTGTGTGTGTGTGTGTGTGTGTGTGTGCTGACCATGCAAGGTCAGCCTGTAGCCCGTGCTGGTCTGCACCTGAGCCCCGTCCCGGTCCTTTCAGGCGCTCTGTCGGCGCCGGTCTGCGTCACCTGAATGTGGCAAAGTCACCGTCAGCTGTGTGCACGTGGGAGCCCGTGCACGTGGGAGTCTGTGCACGTGTGAAACTTCATGTAGCAACACCCAGAAATCCAGCGCTTGTAGGACGACGGATGGTACCGCTAACGTCTGAACCGATACGATACCGATACCCGGTACCCGGGACTCAGTGGTGCCAGTTTTTGGTACATTCGAATGTTTGTACGGAAATAAATGTTAGCAAGTCGTCAACCAGCACCAAGTTAACAGATGCTAACGTGCTAACCAATGCTAGCATGCTAACGGTGCTGAATGCAGCAGTCGTAGTCTTTCCTCAGCCTGGTTCTGAACCAGAAGCTTCCAGATCAGAAGCTTTCCCGCCGCAGAGAGCGGAATCTGCACCGTATTCTGAGAAGCGGGGCTGCGATCTGGAGCGCTTGCTAGCTCCGCTTGCTTTGTTGACATGCTAGCTGCTGACGGCGTTACGCTGCTTTCAGGTGCGGCATGGAAAATCCCCTACTCTCCCCCACAGTCAGCAGGATGCGTTGAGGAACCGTTTGACTTTACATGAATCGGTTCTCAGTAGTACCGACGGAATTCGATCAGGTACCTATAACGGTACCGAGCTCGGTACCGTCCCTGTGAACGGCTCGCCATCGGCTTGAAGTGAAGGATCCGGTCGGGATCCAGCAGGATCCACCGGGTTCCCACGCTGTGCGGACCCGGGGAGGGGAACGGATCACCCCTTGTCTAGACAGCTGTTTTGACCTTTTTCTAGAGGAAAACAGTGCTAATGTTTTATTTACGCAGCGAGCTTATATTTTATTCAGCAAGGCGACGCAGCGATCCTGAAGAGGGTTTAGAGCTGAATGTCACCTGGCTTCACTCGCCACACGAGGAGGAAAATATATCAAAGGAAATCTCTCTCCGTGACATTTTGAGGTGAAAAAGAAAGAAAAAAAAAAACACTTGCTCTTTCAAGAGGATTTCCGTTTTCTATTTTTATTTCAGTTACAGTATTTTCTGATGCAGGCATTCAGCCCGGCGCCGAGCGAGAAGCAGCTTCAGCTGCAGCTTTTCTTTCCTTTCAGAGTGTTTACACCGAGAAGCTCAAGGATGCGGCGGAGGAACACGTTCGTTCCCCGCAGCTCGTCAGGAATCTGCTGATCCAAAATCCAGAAGTTTGCATTTGTTGAAATAAACAGACGCAACAGAACAGCTGAGAGAAACGGCCGACATGCAATTAGGACGGAATGCTACATGCTACATGCTACAGCGTTTCAGGGCTCACACACAGGCCATGCTACATGCTAAACACGACATTAGCCTGACTGATTCAGTCATGAACAGCTCGGTCTGCAGCCTGCGCTGGACGCTACACGGTGTGTAGCTAGATGCTACACGCTACATGCTAGCGTCCAGCTACACACAGCGCTGTGTGGACTGCGGCTGGATGCTAGCTCGGTGACGTGGCCGTGACGCAGAAGCTGTTGGAGGTGGATCATGAATCAGACTTTAAGGTACTGAAGTCCTGGTATCGATACTGAGCCCCGGCCAGCAGCTGCCGGTCGGTTCTCGGTTCTCGGTTCTCGGTTCTCGGTTCTCGGTTTGCGGTTCTCGGTTCTCGGTTTGCGGTTCTCGGTTCTCCGTCCTCACTTTGCGGAGCCTCCAGCAGCAGAGATGAGCTCCGCTGGGATCTGTGGTTCGTCTGGGGGGGTTTGGCTGGAGGGGCCTTTGAGAAACACATTCAAGCCGCCCGGGACAACAAAGAGCCCTCTGTGAATGGGGGTGGGGGGGGGGTTATTATCCGGCGCTGGGGGGGGTCCTCGCTGCAGTTTGGGAAACAGAGCATGAGGAGGATGAGCGGTGAGAGCAGAGGGGGGATGTTCGCCTACAATGACCCCAGTGTCCTGCGGCGAGTCACTGACTCCTCTGCTGTGGGGTAATGGGGGGGTGATGAGGGGTAATGGGGGGGATGGGGGGGGTAATTAGGGTCATTACAAATGCACGGCCGGTGTAATGATCCGAAACGCCGCCGATCAATTTATTGCTCTGACCTCCATAACCACCGCCGGCCCCCCGTCATCCTGCTAGCGTTAGCTGTTAGCTAAATGGAGCTACATGGAGGGTAACGCAGCCCGGCGCCAAGCGAAGGGTCCAAAACTCCCGCAGCCACAAGGTATTAAAAAAACAAGCCACAGACACCAAAGGAATGGAGTTTCCATGAAGTCTCATTTCAGAGGTCAAAGGTCAAACCACTTTGACCGCTCAACAAAGCTGTTGTGATTTATCCATCTGAGGGTGTTTTTTATAGAGTTTCTCAGAAGTTCTTGGTAATTCCTGAGGATTTAGTCGGGTGTTTTCCCGGAGGTCCCTGCTGGTCCTCAGCTGTTCCAGAAGATGTTGAGAAGTGTTTGAAAAGTTTTGATGCTTCCAGAAGATTCAGCAGAGATCCTGATCACTTCACCTGACCGTGGGTTTGTGTTCAGTTCATCTCCTGCTGTAGTAAAGGAACCTGGAGAACCCGGTGAAACGTCAAGGACAGGCAGACAAACACATGGATGGACCGAACCTCTGAGCTGCTCGGTTCTGTTGGCCCTGTTGGGTTCTGTTGGCCCTGTTTGGGTTCTGTTGGCCCTGTTGGGTTCTGTTGGCCCTGTCTTGGTTCTGTTGGCCCTGTTGGGTTCTGTTGGCCCTGTTTGGGTTCTGTTGGGTTCTGTTGGCCCTGTCTTGGTTCTGTTGGCCCTGTTGGGTTCTGTTGGCCCTGTTTGGGTTCTGTTGGGTTCTGTTGGCCCTGTCTTGGTTCTGTTGGCCCTGTTGGGTTCTGTTGGCCCTGTTTGGGTTCTGTTGGCCCTGTTGGGTTCTGTTGGCCCTGTTTGGGTTCTGTTGGGTTCTGTTGGCCCTGTTGGGTTCTGTTGGCCCTGTTTGGGTTCTGTTGGGTTCTGTTGGCCCTGTCTTGGTTCTGTTGGCCCTGTTGGGTTCTGTTGGCCCTGTTTGGGTTCTGTTGGCCCTGTTGGGTTCTGTTGGCCCTGTTGGGTTCTGTTGGCCCTGTTTGGGTTCTGTTGGCCCTGTTGGGTTCTGTTGGCCCTGTTGGGTTCTGTTGGCCCTGTTTGGGTTCTGTTGGCCCTGTTTGGGTTCTGTTGGCCCTGTTGGGTTCTGTTGGCCCTGTTTGGGTTCTGTTGGCCCTGTTTGGGTTCTGTTGGCCCTGTTGGGTTCTGTTGGCCCTGTTTGGGTTCTGTTGGCCCTGCTTCGGCCTGGCAGGAACAGAGCAGGTGAGGAAGGGGACTCCCCCTCCCGCCCCTTGAGGTTCTGCTGTGTTCTCCAGGGTTCTGGTAGATCTGGCTGACCCGATCCTCCCGGGTTCTTCAGCTCCTTCCACGCCGGTGGGAAGTGATCCAGAACCGTGAGAACAGAACGGACCGCCGGGCCTCCAGGGCCGACTTCAGTGCAAACAGCAAGCATCAGTGACTGGATGGGGGGTGGGTGGGGGGGTTAAGGGTGGTCTCTAGCAGCTTATTGCCCCCCCCCCCCCCCCCCCCCCCCCCCCCCCCCCCCCCGTTCTGCCTCTTGCCTCCTCAACAGAGCAGAGCTAATCTGCTTCCAGCTCTATTCCCCGTCTCTCCCCCCCCCCCCCCCCCCCAGCAGCCGGACGCTGCTGATGGCTGCTCCGAGCCTTCGGATACGCCGCTGCTGGCTCGGCCGTGCACGCCGCCGTGCACGCCGCCGTGCAGGTGAGCCGGTAATCCCGCCAGCGAGCGTCGGAGACGTCTGGAAGACGTTCGGTTCCGAGCTCTCCAAAGCGACGCGAGCGCTCCTGCTCAATCTCCAAACCTGTCATGCTGTCATGTCGGCGCCGCCCGGCGGGTCCCGGGGCTCCTGGGGGTCCCGGGGGTCCCGCGGCGTCGGCTGTTGGACAACAGGAACAGCTGATTCCAGATCAGCCCGGCGGCCGGATCAGGCCAATTAGGAGCTGTCAATCAGCGCGGCGCATCGCGGACGGCCAATCGATGGAGAGCGGGGGGGGGGCAGACACTCGGCTGGCGGCGAGGGATGGAGGGATGAGAGGAAGGATGAGTGGAGAGAGGAGACGTTTAAGGTCCCGTTAGGACGACGTGTTAAAAACCCAATGAGAGCCTGGAACGTCTGGTAAAATTAAAAAAGGAGGACGGATAAATCATGAAAAAAGAAATAAGAAGACACATAAATCCCAGGAAGTGTGTCTTCCGTCTGTTCTCCACCTTTTCCTCGTGGTTCTGCAGCAGAAGCTGTTTAATCAGGGACATCAGAAGATGAAATCTCCTCCAGACAGCTGAATAAAAACCCAGCTGAGGATCAATAGAGAGAGAGAGAGAGCGAGAGAGAGAGAGAGAGAGAGCGAGAGAGAGCGAGAGAGAGAATGGCAGGATGGGGAAGGTGGGGGATGTGGAAGAGAAATAATGGAGACAAACCGGAGAGGAAATGAGAAAAAGGTCGGGAATAGAGATGCAGATGGTTGATAAAGAAAAGTAAAGTCTGGTGTTTGTTCAGGGAAGAAGGAATGAAAGAAGGGAGTGGAAAAGGAAGGATGGAGAGAAAGAAGGGAGTGGAAAATTAAGGATGGAGATATTAAAGTAACATCTGTCACTTCCAGAATATCAGAACCGTTGGAAAGGCTTTGAGGGCAGAAGACGGTTCCTCCACTGTTCTCTGAAGAGTAGAGTGAATGGACCGAGAGGAAGAGGAGGAGGAGGAGCCGACAGAAAGACGGAGACGACGGCGAAGGAAGCGAGGAGACGGAGGGAGAAAAGAGACGCAGATTTAAAAAAGAGAAAGAGGGACAGAAGAAGAAGAGAGCAGGAGCTGTATGGAACATCTGGCACGATTCAGGAGGAACGTTCTCCGGCCTTTTCAGCCTGAGAAGAGCTGGGTGTGTGTGTGTGTGTGTGTGTGTGTGTGTGTGTGTGTGTGTGTGTGTGTGTCTGAAGCAGCCGTGCGTTCCGACCGGGGCCCCTGCCACACACACTTATTCACACCCGGATGGCTTCAGAAAGGAGATCGAAGGTTTGAGAGAGAAAAGAGGCTGAGAGACAACGGCTGGGTTTTCTGGGGGGGGGGGGGGGGGGGGGGGGGGGGGGGGGGTAAAGATGGGGCGGGTGGAGGGAGACAGGAGACGTCGGAGCAGGACTGGAGATTTGTTTGTGATTGATTTTCTCGACTCCGCTGTGGCCTTGCAGAGTCACGAGGCTCTGTGAGGGGCTGGAATCAGGTTTCTGAGCGCAGCAGGAGCCGATCGGAGCCGATCAGAGCCGATCGGAGCCGGTCAGAGCCGGTCAGATCCGATCAGAGCCGATCAGAGCCGATCAGAGCCGATCAGAGCCGGTCAGAGCCGATCAGAGCCGATCAGAGCCGATCAGAGCCGATCAGAGCCGATTAGAGCCGATCAGAGCCGATCAGAGCCGATCAGAGCCGATCAGAGCCAGTCGGAGCCGATCAGAGCCGATCAGATCCGATCAGAGCCGAGACACATTAAGAAAACTAAACGATAATTAAAGCAGATTCTGTCCAACAAAACCTAAATGTGTTTCACAGATGTGACCAATCAGTAATCCCCTGGGCCCGGGGTACCGCCCTGCAGGGCCGCTGTTCAAACATTGTTATTTTGAGTTGAAGTGGCGGCCGTGATGACGGTAGCGCCGCAATGCATCATGGGAGTTTGGGGTGAAATATTCAAGATTTAAACATTGTTTTTGTGGTTTACTTCGATATTCTGATGTTAATGGCATCATTGGTAGTTGTGTGTTGTTGTGTTCTTGTTGTTCGGTTCATCTGAATAGTTCAGTTACTTCTCACGTCAAACCTGGTGAAGCGTTGAGCGACGAATCCGGTCCTGCTGACTGCCTCTGGGTGTGGAAAAGACCCGAGACTCCCCGAGCATCGGGCCATGACGGGACTGTGATCCCAAACAATCACAATATTAAGGTTCAACAAAAATAAAGCTGAGGATCCAGGTGTCAAATTACAGGAGAGACCGGATCCAGATCACATTCATTTAACCCAACACAAGACAAACGGGTAACCGAGTCCTCAGGCAGAATGTGAAGAGTGATTAAAGATCAGTGTGATCATGCAAACGTGACAGTGATCATGCAAATGTGATCCTGCTGTGGTTTCATGGCTTCTTCCACCCAGAAAACTGCTCAAAACTGTGTCCTTAAATACAGATAAAGTCCCGGAATATTTAAATCAAACACAGAAATCTTTCAAACTCAGCCGAGCCGCTCCGGCGCCGTTGACGCCGCGCTGGTTTGGAGGGTTGTTTAAACCTCAGCGGAGTCCGTCGCTCTTCGCTGGCCCGTCGGTTTCAGCGTCGCTGCCATGTGAACTCAGAACACGTTTCCTCAAACAAGCCAGAATTTCTGCTTCAATTCAGAAACTTTTCCCTGAAACGAAGAAGCCGGTCTGCTTTGAAAGCCTGGTTCTGGTTCCTGCAGAGGGGAACGGTTCCCACAGAACCGCCCGGCTCCCGTCGAGCCTCACTTCCTTTTTTCCTATTCATCTTTTCTGAGCTCGCAGTCGTGAGACTTTCGGAGAAGTGCTTTGTCATATCGGTATTTTATTTATTATTACGATCATTAATTCAGAAACTCGTAACAAGTGTGTTTTCTGCTTGTTTTCACTCTTTAAGAGCCGCTGAATAATTCATGACGGAACATATTGTTCCGATTTTTTGCAGAAGCTTCGCTCCTTTTGTCGCTTTGAAACTTCGCATTCAGCAACCAACAATTCCACTTCTGATTGTTTTTTTTCTAAGCACTTTAACAGATTTATTTCTATTTTTGTGATGTGTGACGCCTCTCTCCTCTTCCCTCGCACTTCTGATGTCTTTCTCTGGTGAGACGTGTTTTCTGTCCGGACCTCAGATCCTAACAAGCGTGTTTTCCGCCTGTTTTAACCCTTGAGGACGAGCTGAATTATTCATTGGGTTTTTCTTCCACTGGCTTTGCTAATGGTTCAGTCACAAAGCCATACATTTGTAAATGAGGGTAATCCACCTTGTGTGTGTGTGTGTGTGTGTGTGTGTGTGTGTGTGTGTGTGTGTGTGTGTTGGGGGGGGGGGTCTGGCCCTCAGTTTTTAAGACAAGGAGCATTTTGTCCAACAAGAATCCAGTGTGTGTGTTTTAGCTGTCGAGGGCTGAGTGCTGCCAGGATTTGTAGCCGCGCTGCCACAATGACCCTTTCATCCCATCTCATTTTGTGTGTGTGTGTGTGTGTGTGTGTGTGTGTGTGTGTGTGTGTGTGTGTGTTCTGTGTGACCCGATCTCTTTCTATCTGTGGAGAACAATAAAAGACGGCGGCCTGGAGGCAGAGCCGGGCGGGAGATAAGCAGACGGACAGAAAACACCCGACAGCTGCAGAACCACACCTGGATTCACTTTATAACACACACACACACACACACACACACACACACACACACACACACACACACACACACACACACACACACACACGCGCAGTCTTGTATTTCTATCCTTGTGGGGACCGTCCATTGACTCCCATTCATGTCTAGCCCCTAACCCTGACCCTACCCTAACCCTAACCCACACCACAACACAGCCTAACCCTAAAGAAATGTTTTTGCACTTTTACTTTTTTCAGTAACAACAACATGGTCAAGAAAACACTGTTTCTCCTACTTAGGACCGGAAAAAGGTCCCACAAGGCACGTCGTTCCACGTTTTGCTATCCTTGTGGGGACATTTGGCCCCAACAAGGATAGAAATACGAGAACGCACACACACACACACACACACACACACACACACACACACACACACACACACACACACACACACACAGGAACTCATCTTTTTTTAGGAGAAATAGTGGAGAAGATAAATTCTGCACAAATAATCCAACATATTTATTGTGAAATAAACTTACACCCCTCTCCCAGGCCCGGGTCGACGTGGTAATTTACGTGATGACGTCACCGTAGCGCGGCTACGTTAGCGCGGCTACATTAGCGCGCTAGTTGTTGTTTCTGGACACGGCGTGAGATTTCCTTTGTTAAGCCGACCCAGCATCAGCAAGGCGGCGAGATCAGAGAGCTTCTCCTGATCGGTGGGGAAGAGGAGACCCGTCGACTGCTCTCTATCGTTCAGCTCACGGTGCGTCATCGTGCCGATGATGTCATCAACGTGGGACACTATCAGCGCGGGAAAACGCAGCCACGCTGCTCGCCTGCAGGAGCTCAGACCCGGGTCTGCAGGCGGTGCGAAAGGAGGAAATTTTCGATTGTTAGCGGGTCGACCCGCGAGTTTCAGTGGGAAAAGACTGTAAAAAAAACTATTGAAAAAAAAAAAATCACTGAAAAGTTTTTACAGTGAAACCTTAAAATCTTTGGTGTTTTCCTCATACTAACGACAGCATGTGTGAAAGTACTTTATTAGTTTTGGAAAATGCTGTAATAGGATATAATTCTATATATCTCTATACATACATTTGTTTTTGTATCATCACATAGATTCAGGTGCTTAATAGCTGTATTGTTGAGGTCCATACAAATGTCCGAGTGTTCTCCAATAGGCGTGTGTGTGTGTGTGTGTGTGTGTGTGTGTGTGTGTGTGTGTGTGTGTGTGTGTGTGTGTGTGTGGTTTCATTACATGAACAGCACCAACAGCACCGTTTTCCTGGCGTTGCCATGTGAAGGCGAAACTGAAACTTTCCTGAAACGGAGCAGAGAAACTGAAGTTTTCTATTGAAAATGTGTCGACGCTGTGGTTCAAAGTGTGGTTTTTTCTTTTTTTTTTTTTTTTCTTTTTTTCCCAGCAGCCCCTTTGCTTAAAGAAAGAATCTGCTTTTTGATCTGAACCGGACCCCAGACCCGAGCCCCCCGGTTCACTGGAAGCTCTGATCTGAGCTGCAGATCCGCCGGTGAGTCGGAGACGCTCGACTCCGGCTGGTTCTGAGGAGATCTGAGTTCTGGAAATAGCAGCTGAAGGGAGTCAACAGTTTCCAGACAGTCCAGGTTCAGACTTTAGGGGAAGATGGGAAAAAAAAAAAAAAAGAACGAAAACAGAGACGAGACGAGGAAGGCCGAGAATAAAAAAGAAGAAGAAGAAACGAGGTAAAAGCAGAAGGAACGAACGGCTGGTTCACTGCAGTGTGTGTGTGTGTGTGTGTGTGTGTGACTGCTGTCAGGCCAGGTTTGTCACAACAGATTTAGTGGAAAACTCTCTCACACACACACACACACACACACAGACGACCTGCTTGGAGGCGCTGCTGTTCTGACTGTTCTCAGAAGACGGTTTCTTTCTTTCTTTCTTTTTCTGGCTCCTAATTTGAAGAGTTTTCCATGGCGGAGCCCCCCCCCCCCCACCGACGCAGGGCCCTGGCCCGCCGCCAAGCTACCCCTGGCTCCTCTGATTGGTCGGACATGCCCGGCGACGGTCTGGTTTGTTCTCATATTTCATACGCTGCGTTTGTTTCACTCGCCTCCTGAACCAGACGACGCTCAAAACCCCGAGAAACGACCGACTGTCGATCGCTGCAGAACCAGGCTCAGAGGAGGAGAACCTGCAGAGCCAGGCTCAGAGGAGAACCTGCAGAACCAGGCTCAGAGGAGGAGAACCTGCAGGACCAGGCTCAGAGGAGGAGAACCTGCAGGACCAGGCTCAGAGGAGAACCTGCAGGACCAGGCTCAGAGGAGAACCTGCAGGACCAGGCTCAGAGGAGGAGAACCTGCAGGACCAGGCTCAGAGGAGAACCTGCAGGACCAGGCTCAGAGGAGAACCTGCAGGACCAGGCTCAGAGGAGGACCCTGCAGGACCAGGCTCAGAGGAGGAGAACCTGCAGAGCCAGGCTCAGAGGAGAACCTGCAGAACCAGGCTCAGAGGAGGAGAACCTGCAGGACCAGGCTCAGAGGAGGAGAACCTGCAGGACCAGGCTCAGAGGAGAACCTGCAGGACCAGGCTCAGAGGAGAACCTGCAGGACCAGGCTCAGAGGAGAACCTGCAGGACCAGGCTCAGAGGAGAACCTGCAGGACCAGGCTCAGAGGAGGACCCTGCAGGACCAGGCTCAGAGGAGGAGAACCTGCAGGACCAGGCTCAGAGGAGAACCTGCAGAACCAGGCTCAGAGGAGAACCTGCAGAACCAGGCTCAGAGGAGAACCCTGCAGGACCAGGCTCAGAGGAGGAGAACCTGCAGAACCAGGCTCAGAGGAGGAACCTGCAGAACCAGGCTCAGAGGAGGAGAACCTGCAGGACCAGGCTCAGAGGAGGAGAACCTGCAGAACCAGGCTCAGAGGAGAACCTGCAGGACCAGGCTCAGAGGAGAACCTGCAGAACCAGGCTCAGAGGAGAACCTGCAGAACCAGGCTCAGAGGAGAACCCTGCAGGACCAGGCTCAGAGGAGGAGAACCTGCAGAACCAGGCTCAGAGGAGGAACCTGCAGAACCAGGCTCAGAGGAGGAGAACCTGCAGAACCAGGCTCAGAGGAGAACCTGCAGGACCAGGCTCAGAGGAGAACCTGCAGAACCAGGCTCAGAGGAGAACCTGCAGAACCAGGCTCAGAGGAGAACCCTGCAGGACCAGGCTCAGAGGAGGAGAACCTGCAGAACCAGGCTCAGAGGAGGAACCTGCAGAACCAGGCTCAGAGGAGGAGAACCTGCAGAACCAGGCTCAGAGGAGAACCTGCAGGACCAGGCTCAGAGGAGAACCTGCAGGACCAGGCTCAGAGGAGGAGAACCTGCAGAACCAGGCTCAGAGGAGAACCTGCAGGACCAGGCTCAGAGGAGAACCTGCAGGACCAGGCTCAGAGGAGGAGAACCTGCAGGACCAGGTTCAGAGGAGGAACCTGCAGGACCAGGCTCAGAGGAGGAGAACCTGCAGGACCAGGCTCAGAGGAGAACCTGCAGGACCAGGCTCAGAGGAGAACCTGCAGGACCAGGCTCAGAGGAGGACCTGCAGAACCAGGCTCAGAGGAGAACCCTGCAGGACCAGGCTCAGAGGAGGAGAACCTGCAGAACCAGGCTCAGAGGAGGAGAACCTGCAGAACCAGGCTCAGAGGAGAACCTGCAGAACCAGGCTCAGAGGAGAACCCTGCAGAACCAGGTTCAGAGGATCCAGAACCAGACTCTAACATCAGACTGTAGAGCATCTTCCTCAGTCCAGCCACAGGAGGACGGGTGTTCGAGGGGTTTTGTTCTGAAGGGGGGCTGAGTGATGGAGCAGAGGTTGGGTGGTCCAGGAGGAGGCGGGGCATCGCCGTGGAAACGGTGCTCAGGAAGAAGTTGGTATCACAGACGAAGCAGTAAAAATGTGTGTGTGTGTGTGTGTGTGTGAGATAGAGAAAGTCACTCATTTACATAACAGTAAAGCCGACCGCTGTTAAAGCCACACTTATTTTAATGGTGTGTGTGCTGGAGGCACAGTAGGAGGTTGGAACACACACACACACACACACACACACACACACACACACACACACACACACACACACACATACACACACACACACACACACACACACACACACAGTTATGGAAATGGTTCTCTTCCTGGTTGTTTGCTCCTGTCAAACAGCCTTTTCATCCTGACCTTTGACCTTAGTAAGGTGCCTTAATGAGAGCGGAGGGTAATGGGATCAACCGCAGTGAGCCGGGACCACGGTCCTCCGTCCAGTGGACCAGCGTCCAACGTCAAAACGCACAACCACAAAACGCACAACCGCTCCTCAGAGGTCGTCTTTATGCCACGACGAGACCACAACACACAACGTCTCGCTGTCAGCCGGCGGCCCGTTCACACGGCGACGGCGCTCAGCGTCTCCGGAAACGCAACCGTTTGAAAATGTACTGACCCCGTCTCCATGGAAACGGCGTTGCTGTTCTGGTTGGGTTGGAGTGTGTGTTGACGGCGGCGGGTTGGAGTGTGTCTTGACGGCGGTGGGTTGGAGTGTGTGTTGACGGCGGTGGGTTGGAGTGTGTCTTGACGGCAGTGGGTTGGAGTGTGTGTTGACGACGGCGGGTTGGAGTGTGTGTTGCTGGCGGCGGGTTGGAGTGTGTGTTGCTGGCGGCGGGTTGGAGTGTGTGTTGACGGCGGCGGGTTGGAGTGTGTGTTGCTGGCGGCGGGTTGGAGTGTGTGTTGCTGGCGGCGGGTTGGAGTGTGTGTTGCTGGCGGCGGGTTGGAGTGTGTGTTGCTGGCGGCGGGTTGGAGTGTGTGTTGCTAGCTAACGCTCTCCTTTAAAAAGCACAGTTCCTTCACCAACAGGAGAACAAACAGAACGTCTGTCAGGAGCTAATAATGTTACAGGAAGTAAGGTTAATATTAACACACACACACACACACACACACACACACACACACACACACACACACACACACACACACACACACACAGGCTCTTCAGTGGGTTGGTATTACATATGGATGTCATCATACCACCGCCAGCCTGCAGGTAATCACGCCTCACTGTGTGTGTGTGTTTGTGTGTGTGTGTGTGTGTGTGTGTGTGTGTGTGTGTGCAAAGTACAACAGAAGCAGACAAAGGATCCTTGTTCTACACATATAAAAACATTTTGAAAAGGCGACTGAGCACCTCCTATGACGGGGAGAGAGAGAGTGTGTGTGTGTGTGTGTGTGTGTGTGTGTGTGTGTGTGTGTGTGTGTGTGTGTGTGTGTGTGTGTGTGTGTGTGTGTGTGTACAGGTGGCTCAGTTAAAGCCTGCAGATTGGAGTCACATTAATAAAGCTCCGTCTGTCGTCACGCCGTCCTTGGACCGGCTATTCTGCTTTTTGCCGCTCTCTCCTTAAATTGTCTTTTTTTTTTTTTTTTAACACACTTGAGCCGCAGCTCCGAACGCGGCGCCCAGAATCACTCCGCCGCCGCTGCGACTCGGCGTCCGTTTCCCCGGCGGTTACACCAGCCTGACGCAGGAACGGCAGCAAAAGTGGCGAAAGAGTGTTTTATATGGTGGAGAAAATAACTGCACACACACACACACACACACACACACACACACACACACACACACATGCTCACACACACACGCAGGCAGCACTTGAGTGTGAGCGGCGGCCGTGACCCGCTTCACGGCCATTACGGCGCCGAGCAGCAGCCTCTCGCCGGGCTGATTGAAGTGAAGGAAGCGGCTGCAGGATCGTCTCTTATTTTGAAATCGTCTCTTATTTTGAAATCACTGTAAGTTTAAGTTTCTGCTCCGGCGAAACGAAACAACAGCGGAACGGTTTTTACAGGTTTTCAGGAAATTGTGTGTGATTACCAGCTGACCGCCGGCTTCCTGACTGCTGACAGAACGTCGACCTGTTTCGCCGTGGATTTGACCTTTTGACCATTCCGCTCCAGATCCATGAGATGCGAACACAGGGGGGTTCAACCTGCGGCTCTGGAGCCAGATGTGGCTCTTCAGTCCCTCTGCAGTGGCCCCATGAAGCTTCACCACATCAACACATCAGGGTTCTGTTCAGAATGAGCCGTCAGTCTCGGTTCTAAAGGATCAAATAAAGGTTCAAGTGAAATTAGGAAAAAAAGTTAAACCACAAGAAATGGGGAACAAAAAATGATAGAATGGCTTAAGAAACGGGAAATGTCTGGAATTTATCAAAGAACAACATAAATATGGTTTGAACAAAACACGCCGAACTGCTGAAAAGAAGGTCAAAGGGTTAAAACTGCTAACATTTCAAAACTGTCAACAACAAATCCTTGATTTTAACACTTTTGCTCCAAAGTTAAAATTTAGGTTGAACTGGACTCCTTGTTAAGGCTGAATGTTCTTTATGGCTCCAGAACAGCTGCAGGTGGCTGAAAGTCACGGGAACGGCTCCTCTGGTCATGAAGGCTCAGAACACCGACTCAGCTTTCTATTGGTCCATTTTCACTTGAAAAAGCCTTTTTTTTTTCAGGCTTTGTGTGAATAAGAAAGGTCTCTGCATGAGAAGTGATTTACGTCTTCGTCCCACTTGAGCTCAAGTTGAGCGTCGTGAAAGAACTTGACAACCCGATCCGGAAGCCCTGGGACCGGCTCAGACCCGGTTCGGACCGGCTCGGACCCGGCTCAGACCCGGTTCGGACCGGCTTGGACCCGGCTCGGACCGGCTCAGACCGAGCTCGGACCGGTTCGGACCGCTCTGAGCAGGACTCGTGACAGGCAGACGGAGCCATTCGTCAGCCGGAGCGGCGCCGCCACGGCCGCCGCTCCGCCACCGTCTCTTCATCTGTCCGTCTGCAGGACGCTCCCGAATAATGAGCGCTGAGAGGAAATCCTCTTTGCGTCCCTCCTAAGCTCTTTATGTTGGTTTTGTTGCGTCGGTCTGGCTGACGTGACCTGGAGCAGCCCGGCGCTTCAGAACCGTCCCTCCGGCCAATCAGCTTCCTGCTTCCACCGATAATCCCATCGATTGGAGATCTGTTTTCTCTGGGAATCACCCGAACACGAGGCTTCTGGGTTTGATCTCCATGGCAACGGCGCTCAGAGCCAATGAACAAACAGCTTTTTGAAAAAGGATCTCGAGATGAAACGCTCGGGTTCCAACGTCGTGAAAACGGGTGAAAACGACTTTGTGGAAACGCCGTCCTGACTTCAGACCAGAGCGTCACCAGACTGACTGCTGGAACCGTCCCCGGGCGTCACGGTGGAGCGCTGCCTCACCGATAAACGTACCGAGGTCCGGACCGTGACTCAGCCCCCGGCGGCCCTTTAGAGGGACGCCACATCCACTTCCTGTCATCTCCTGACGACTTCCTGAACTGTTCAGACAAGGCTTACCTGAACACACACCTTTACGAGGCTCACCGCAACCTGAACACACACCTTTACAAGGCTCACCGCAACCTGAACACACACCTTTACGAGGCTCACCCCAACCTGAACACACACCTTTACGAGGCTCACCGCAACCTGAACACACACCTTTACGAGGCTCACCCCAACCTGAACACACACCTTTACGAGGCTCACTCCAACCTGAACACACACCTTTACGAGGCTCACCCCTGCCTGAACACACACCTTTACGAGGCTCACCCCAACCTGAACACACACCTTTACGAGGCTCACCCCTGCCTGAACACACACCTTTACGAGGCTCACCCCAACCTGAACACACACCTTTACGAGGCTCACCCCAACCTGAACACACACCTTTACGAGGCTCACCCCAACCTGAACACACACCTTTACGAGGCTCACCCCAACCTGAACACACACCTTTACGAGGCTCACCCCAACCTGAACACACACCTTTACGAGGCTCACCCCAACCTGAACACACACCTTTACGAGGCTCACCCCAACCTGAACACACACCTCCACTCCACACTGAGACCCATTTCACTGACTTTGGGACAAAGAGCTTTGACTTCCATCCAATCATTTCCTCCTGATGTACTTCAAAAGACCAAGATTGGTGTCTTGTTGTACACACACACACACACACACACACACACACACACACACACACACACACACACACACACACACACACAGCTGGTGTGTAAATGGACTGGTACAGATGTGTAAATATGTCAAGGCGTTGGACGGCGGCCGCTCACAGATCCATTTCACACTCCTCAGCCACAACACAGCAGAAGTGCACGCTTCTCACGTGCACTGGCAGCAGAAACACACTGCGAAACAACACTGAGCCTCACATATTAACAGGCACACACGCATGAACGCACACACACACACACACACACACACACACACACACACACACACACACTCAGAGAAACGCTGCAGGGCTGCCATCGCTCCATTATTTCTCTGAAGTGGCTTTTCAATTCCATGGCTGATGCTGGAGGGACTCCGTGTGTGTGTGTGTGTGTGTGTGTGTGTGTGTGTGTGTGTGTGTGAGATGCTGTGATGGGTGGGGGAGGGGACGGGGGCTAGTTTGACGAAGATTGTGACATAAACCATTTATAGTGCCGCCCTAATGTGTGTGTGTGTGTGTGTGTGTGTGTGTGTGTGTGTGTGTGTGTGTGTGTGTGTAGTTGTCATCAAATCCTCACTCCAGGTTGGTTTAGCGAGGCGCTCGGGGACTGATGAGATGCTTTTCTTTGGACCGGGTGAGGACGGGGACGTGAGGACGAGCTGGACGGACGCTTGTCCTCCCAGCTGGACGGATTCAGTCCAAACACTGAATCCGTCTCCTCGTGTGCCGCTGCTTCGCTCAGCGAGGACCGGGTCTGGCTCGGAGTCGTGTCCCCGTCCACACGACAGCGTTCCGGGGGAAAACTCGTTCCCGTTCAGGAAAAGCTTCGCGTCTACGCGGACATGGCAGAAACGCTGCTGCAGTTAGCATGCCGGGCTAACAGCTACCGCTAACCGGCGCTGTTAGCAGGATGACTGTGCGGTTTGTAGTTTGTAGAGATGAGCGACGTTCACATCTGGACCGATACGGGACCAGAACCCGGTCCCGGGACTCAGCGGTGCCAGTCCTCTGTACGTATCTGTGTGTTGATGTTCGTAAATGTTTGTTTGTTTGTGGCAGCAGACGAGTCGCTAACGGATGCTAGCACGCTAACAGCGCTGAACGCAGGAGTTCCAGACCTGAGGCTGGCCTCTCCTCTGCCTGGAGAAAAATCTTCTGGACCAGGAGCTTCCAGATCAGAAGTTTTCGTGATCTGGAACGGACGAACCTTCTGCCACTTTCTAAAACACGTCCGATGATAGTTGGGGAGGATGAAAGTGACGGGGGTATTGAAAACTGCAAAAAATTTAATGTGGACAAGAAGAAGAAGAAGAGATATTCCGTTTCTCCGTCCCGGCTGCAGTCAAGAGTCGAATTAATACCACGACCTTAATTTTCCAAACGCAAAACTCATTGGTGCGGCTACCGCCGCCGCTCTCCAACTCATTACCGAGGGCAGGAGGCCCCTCGGAAAAGAGGACTTTTATTGTGAAAGTCTCAGCCGCTCCGAGGGGAACAGCAGCAGAGAAAACTCAAAGACAAGAATCAGTGTGAATTCCAACGACGATGACGTGGACAGAAACTGAAAAACTGAATGAGCAGCACCTTCTCCAGGTGCTGGTCTGGGTCTGGGTCTGGTGGTCTGGGTCTGGGTCTGGTGGTCTGGGTCTGGGTCTGGGTCTGGGTCTGGTGGTCTGGTCTGGGTCTGGGTCTGGTGGTCTGGTGGTCTGGGTAGGAGCCTGTTCTCCGGCAGGAGCCTGTCCTCCAGCAGAGGTCATAACCTCTACCTGCTGACTGTGTCTCCTTTCCTAAATTAAAAGACGCATCGCATTTCATACAGCTCTCACACACACACACACACACACACACACACACACACACACACACACACACATCGTATTACCTGTGTGACGCAGCAGGGAAACTCAATCGGCTTTTAACGTTCATCTATCCGACAGCAGCGCCGAGTCCAGCTGGAACCAGCAGACCCGACAGCAGCAGGAGGACCGGAGTGAGGCGGCGAGGGGGGAGGAACGGGGGGGGGGGGGGGGGGGGGGGGGGGGGGGGGGCAAACTGCTCAGGAGGAGGAGGAGCAGCAGCTAAATATAAAACATGTAGGTTAAACAGCGATGTGGAGGCCGCTGCGACGGGCTGCAGATCGATCCAGAGAGCTTCAGAGCGGCGAGGGGGGGAACGGCGAAAGGGGGGGGGGGGGGGGGGGGGGGCGGCGAGGAGGGGGACGGCGAGGGGGGGGAGGCAGAGCTTTTCATCCCATTTTCCATGGTTTTAGTGACTTTTCCAAATTTTACTTGAACCGTTTTTTTGAATCCCTTTAGAACCAAAAGTCACGAATAATTCTGAGCAGCTCTGTGGTGGACAGAGGCACAAGGAGCCAGTAGGACGGTGTATGTGTGTGTGTGTGTGTGTGTGTGTGTGTGTGTGTGTGTGTGAGTGTTCTTGTATTTCTATCCTTGTTGGGGCCAAATGTCCCCACAAGGATAGCAAAACGTGGAACGACGTGCCTTGTGGGGACCTTTTTCCGGTCCTAAGTAGGAGAAACAGTGTTTTCTTGACCATGTTGTTGTTACTGAAAAAAGTAAAAGTGCAAAAACATTTCTTTAGGGTTAGGCTGTGTTGTGGTGTGGGTTAGGGTTAGGGTAAGGGTCAGGGTTAGGGGCTAGACATGAATGGGAGTCAATGGACGGTCCCCACAAGGATAGAAATACAAGACTGAGCGTGTGTGTGTGTGTGTGTGTGTGTGTGTGTACCTTCCGGGCCACGAAGCCCCGGGTCCTGGTTCAGAGGATCAGCGTCTGCCGCTGGACTCGCTGCGTTTGGCTGCTGCTGCTCGTACCTCCAGTCGGAGGCGGACCGACGCTGGACGGCGTCCAACGCCGGCCCACACACCTGAACTCGCGTTTCCTTTCACGCTGCACAACGCCGCTATTCCTGGAAGATCACTGGACACAAAAACTCCCGTCTCCGACGCGGGAGCGTCTCACGGAGCAGAACGTGAACAGTCCGGCTGCTTCGAGAGGAAATGAAGGCCGACGGCAGGAAACCAGTGGCGAGGGTTGGGCGGTTTCCAGATTTTGATACCATCATACCGTCTCCACGTTCTACCCCGGTATCCGGTATCACCGTGAATAATTAAAAAAATATAACTCAAGGCTCAGACAGCGTCACCAGACTGCTGGCTGGTCCCTACACCGCTCAGAAACTGAAAACCAAACACTGATAATGAAACAACAACAACATCATGTGATAAATATTAACAACTTTTATTAGCAGCAGCTTAAAAAGTCTAAATACAACAAACAATTAACACAACCATCCAGATCAGTTTCTGCGCAGAATGCACCGGCACACAACAATTAAATTAAAATCACAACCTGAACAACTTTGAATAACAAAAAAGAGCAGCTTCTAAAAAGCTTTAAATACAACAGTCAAACAATTAACATAACCATCCAGATCAGTTTCTGAGCAGAATGCGCCGGCACACATCAATTAAACTCAATCACCTTCGTATTGCACAATTTACAGACTGCCTCGTCAGCACACCGCTCTCTCTTCTCGTTAGCTCGGAACCCAAATACTGCCGGTCCGCTGCAGTCCTGGTCACTCGGTGCGCGACTCGCCATCTTTCTCTCGCTCTCTCACGTGATGACGTCATGCTCATAAACTTCATCAAAAGTCTCCAAAATTAAACTCCTGTGGAAGTAAAACTGAAAATTCAGCCACATATAAGAGCTGCTGGACGAAGAATCATTTTTAGGCATCGAATAAATGATATTTTATATTTAATCCTTATCTTCTATATAAGTGCACTGCCATTTTTTTCAGTGACGGTATTGAAACTGATACCGTTGCTTTTGAAAGACGCCGCCGGTATACCTGATTACCTTATTACCGCCCAGCCCTACCAGCAGCTCAGTGGAGCGGGCGGCACCGCAGACCGCCGTCCAGGCAGGACGGGTTGTTCCTGTACCGAGTCCTGCCGCCAATCAGTGAATCACAGGTAGAAAAATATCAGTCTGCACAATACAAGTACAAACTGTAATAATCTCATGCTACAGGAGGAAGACGCTCTATAATCTGGATCCTAGAGGAGGAAGATGCTCTATAATCTGGTGTTAGAGGAGGAAGATGCTCTTCAATCTGGACGTTAGAGGAGGAAGATGCTCTATAATCTGATGTCAGAGGAGGAAGATGCTCTTTAATCTGGATGTTAGAGGAGGAAGATGCTCTATGATCTGGATCCTAGAGGAGGAAGATGCTCTATAATCTGGATGCTAGAGGAGGAAGATGCTCTATAATCTGGACGTTAGAGGAGGAAGATGCTCTATGATCTGGATCCTAGAGGAGGAAGATGCTCTATAATCTGGATGCTAGAGGAGGAAGATGCTCTATAATCTGGACGTTAGAGGAGGAAGATGCTCTATAATCTGGATCCTAGAGGAGGAAGATGCTCTATAATCTGGTGTTAGAGGAGGAAGATGCTCTATAATCTGATGTCAGAGGAGGAAGATGCTCTTTAATCTGGATGTTAGAGGAGGAAGATGCTCTATAATCTGATGTCAGAGGAGGAAGATGCTCTTTAATCTGGATGTTAGAGGAGGAAGATGCTCTATAATCTGATGTCAGAGGAGGGAAGATGCTCTATAATCTGGATGCTAGAGGAGGAAGTTGCTCTTTAATCTGGATGCTAGAGGAGGAAGTTGCTCTTTAATCTGGATGCTAGAGGAGGAAGATGCTCTATAATCTATCGACGCCTCCGGCTTTCAGAGGATCCTAAACTAAACGGCAGAGACGCCGTTAGCGGCGTCACCATCGCTCTCACACCGAGCTGCTTATTCAGTCTGCATGTTTCCCATGGTTCTCCAGCTCCAGAGCAGAAATCCATAAAGCGCCGCCGCCCCCCCCCCCCCCCCCGCTCCCCCCACCCCCCCCCCCCCCACCCCCCACCCCCCCCTCCCCAGATGCCTTTTAGAGTTGTCATTGGAGAGTGACCTGCATTATCCATCCTGACTCGCCCCGGCTCTCTCTCTCTCTGAATGGAGATTTAGATAAGAGAGCCTGAGCTGCGAGAGAGCGGCGCTGCATACCAAGAGACACACACCACACACACACACACACACACACACACACACACACACACACACACACACACAGCTCTGACCGGGCCGCTGGCTCCTCGCTTCACGTTGTTTATCAGACACTAGAGCTGCCGGCCCCGGCTCTCCGGATCGACCCGGGCAGCCTGCGAGCCGCTGCAGAGATTTTCTGGTGTTTGATGCTTTCTTGATGTTCTGCCGTCTGATCCGCCGTGTGAAAGATCCCGTGTTGAGCGGTGAATTCGGCGGTTTCTGTTCGACTGTCAGATCGTCCACTCAGCTGACAGCGGCGCAGTTTTCTTGTGTTTCTAATGATCCCACTGCGTTCAGCGACTCGGGCTCCTCTCTCGCTCCCTCGGCGTTACTGATCGCTGAACAGGAAGTGGTGGGCGGAGACTGAAGGTGACGACGGCGACAAAAACTTGCTGCAAAAACCCGAAGCTCACTGCAGCTTCCACACGATTCAGTCTGCGCAAAGCGCCAATATGGCCCCGCATGTCCTCTCCTGACTGCACACACACACACACACACACACACACACACAGCATTAAAGTGTGGCGCAGGTGATCGATGAGGCGGCGATGGAAATGTCATCTGCTGCTAATCCATTCATCAGGGTTCATCCAGCCTCATGGATTCCTTCCTGCTCTTTGTTTCCCGTCGTCCTCGCTCTTCCCGCCGCCTGAAGGCGGCCGGCGGCGCCGGGACCGGGCGCCGGCGGCCGGCTGAGCGCGGCGGCGTCCGCGGCCCTGACCGGACTCGCTAATGAGCCGGCGGCACAACGGCCGCCTGTGTTCGCACCGACGGCGGCGACGAGGCGGGGAGTGAAGAGCGGCGGCGCCTCCTGCTGGCAGGAAGAACAGAGCAGCGGTTTAAAGTCTGGCAGACAGGGGGCGCCGTGTGCCTCTGGAGGTCAACCAGCTTACATTGGACCTGTTCGTTTTCCACCGATTAACTTGTCACTGTAAATCAGTGGTGTCAAACATAAGGCCCGCGGACCAGAACCGACCCGCAAGAGGCTCCAATCTGGACAAACCACCGAAAAATCTCGAAGCGAACGTCTCAGTGTGTCTGCTGCTTTTAAGAAATGTCTCCAAAATGGTCAACATACATGACAGATGGACGCCTGCTATCAAGCTAGCTACCCGCTATCAAGCTAGCTCACTGCTAATAAACTGGTTCTCTGCTATCAGCTAGCTACTTCCTATCAAGCTAGCTACCTGCTATCAGGCTACCTAGCTGCTACCAAACTAGCTAGCTGCCATCAAGCTAGCTACCAGATCGATATAACGCTAGCCTGAGTGCCCTGCTGTCAGAGGGAGTTTGGAAAAACTCCCAGAATGCACCAGCAGCAGGAGACGCTTCTCTGATGTAGTGTTGTGAAAATTAGCTTCATGTTCAAGCTGGAGGCGTTTTCTCCAGTAGTTGTTTGATTTGGAGGAAATATTTTCCGTCCTCCTGACCTGTTGAGGGTTACGGCGGCAGGATGTTCGCGGGTCGACCCTCTCAGGGCGGAACGGGGCTGAACGGGGCTCTTCTACTAAAATGTGGCTCGATGTAAAAACGACATAGTTTTCAATGTTTCTGCCTTTTTCGTCTGAGCTGACAGTGACTTCAGAACCTTTTCGTGTAAACGGTCCCGCCACTTTAAAGTCTTGTGGACTTTTTCTGAAAGCAAACAGTGCGTAAACGCCATCAGAGGACTTGCAGTAGAAACCAGAGCAGCTGAGCTGAAGCAGACAGAACTGAGGGTTTTTCTGCCTGTTTCCATCCCTCCATCAGAGATCCTCCCTGGACGAGCGGCGGCTGAGCGGCGTTCAGCCAGCGAGGCCGTCCGGCCGTCTGGAGGAAGGAAAACTCGTCTGTTTGGGAAAACGTCACGAGCTATTTCTGAAAATCTGCTGCCTCACTGCCCCGTCTGAGCCAGAATCCCAGCACCCACAATGCAGTGCATGAATAATCCAGCAGCAGAGTCCAGACAGCCACCAGGAGCGGGGGTGGTTCTGGTTCTGGTTCTGCTTGGCTCGCTGGACTCTACTTTGCTCCGGGGAATTGAACCGCTCCGATCTCACTCGGCTGCAACAGAACTGCGAATTCATGACAAAACATCCAGAAACATTCTGGAAGTTCTTGTGTGTTCAGCAGCAACAGATTCCTGTAGGCCCCCAGAGGCCTGAGGTCTGGATCTGGATCTGGATCAGGGTCTGAGGACGGACCTGAGCGGTCCTCAGCCAGCTCTTAATCTTTATTTTGTACCGTGAGTCCTGTTTCGTATTTCGTATCGTTTTGTGAGTTGACAATTTTGGTACACCCCTATTATCTTCTTATTTTAGGAATTCTAGACATTTCATGTTTGGAAAAAAGCATGAAAACTGCTCAAGACGAGGTAGAATGCGTAAAACTACGACAATTTCAAAATTGTCAAAAAATGCTTGTAAACAGGAGCAAAACTGTTGAAATCTGGTATAAAATAGGCTTCAGAATAGTGAACATTTTATCAAATTCAGCCAAATTCAACTTCATGAATGCATCATAAGATCTAGTTTTTGTTTGTGAAACTTCCTCATTTTAAAGGTTAAATGTCCTTCACAGCCCCAGAACAGCTGGACTCGGCTGAAAGTCACTGAAACGTCTCTTCTGGTCCTGAAGGCTGCAGAACGCTGCCTTCAGTCCTCTGGTCTGTGTGGTTTAGTGCAGAAGGAAAATAAAAACTCACTCTGGAACCGAACTGGGGTTCCTCTGAGAGGAGAACGCTGTCCACTGCTTCCACCTGCTGAACACGTGCGGCTCCGCGACGTCAGGTGGTTTTTCTAATGCGTGTGATTTCCGGTCATGGGGGACAGTGAACGCACCGCGGCGGTGGAAGTCCTCCGCCCGGCTGGATGTTGGAAACATTTAAAACCGGCGGACAGAGAGGGAAGCGGGAGGTAAAGCGAGGCCCGGGTGTGAGTCCGGCCTGCGAGGGGTTAAACCCGGGTGTGAGTCCGGCCTGCGAGGGGTTAAACCCGGGTGTGAGTCCGGCCTGCGAGGGGTTAAACCGCCGCTGGATGTATAATTCATGCTGCCGGAGCGCAGAGACGCCGCTCCGGTCGCTATAAACAGACTTTAAAGAGAAGCGTCACGCCGCCGAGCCGTGACACATGCAGCAGCGAGAGATCATTAGAGATTCATGCAGCGCTTGTGTGTGTGTGTGTGTGTGTGTGTGTGTGTGTGTGTGTGGCTGAACTCTGTGTGTGAGTAAGAGAGCGTGTCATACAATAACACACTATCGAAATGAAAATCATCGGCGGGGCGTGCACGTACGTGCTCCAGCGAGCCAGTGGAGCAGAACTGAATATGTAAAGAGCAGATTGACTTCCTCCTCCTCCTCCTCCTCCTCCTCCTCCTCCTCCATCATCTCCCCTCCTGCCTCCTTATCCCCCCCCCCTCGCTGTCGAGCTCGTTTCTCTCCGTCTCTGAGTCAACATGTCAACAGCGATATATCCCGTCTCTCGGCCGCACGCTGTGTGTGTGTGTGTGTGTGTGTGTGTGTTCAGCTTCGTCAGAGTTCATAAACTGGACTCAGGAGGAAGGCTGCTGGTACTGGATGGTGGTGCTTCAAGTGTCAGGGTGGAGTTTGCATGTTCTCCCTGTGCAGGCGTTGACACTCTCGTTTCTCTCTGATCGACCCGACTTCCTCCAACCGTGGAGGAAACAAATGACTACAGGAAACTCCAAACTGTCTGAAGAGTGTGAGAACTGACTTTCCGTTCACTGACAGCAGGGACGGTTTGGAAGATTCTGTGGTTCTGACGGACCGACTGAGCGGCTGTGTGCAGACTGCATGTTCTCCCTGTGCAGATGTGGCTTCGGCGAAGCTGAACTTCAGTCGGCAGAGACGTTGTTCTGCCGGTCACTGATCCACTGAGCACGTGCAGAACAGCCGTTTGCTCCTGGTCCCGAACGCCACGGCCGGAGCAGAGTTTCAGAAAAGCTGTGTTTTTTCCCCCGTTTCTATGGAAACGGGAGTCGGAGCACTTTTTAATGAAGTTGTGTTTCCAGTCTCGCGGCGGAGTCGTGGTGTAAACCAGTTTTACTCACACCCTGATGTTTTTATCTGCTCCTGTGGACGTAAAACACTCCGGGATCTTTATCTGAACGGCGCTGCGTAAATACATTTTGCTCTCTGGGTATCTGGATGTTAAATCTCCTCCTCTCCACGCTCAGCTCTGCCAGGACACAAATTACAACGCCGGAACCTCACACACACATTTCTGTTGCTGGGAATTTCCATCGGGTGAAACCTGGTTGGGTGATGATGAGAAACACGGCTGTGAAAATCCAGACAGCGCCGGACGTCTGAACGTCTGCAGCAGGCGCTGGACGGGCGCTGGACAGACGCCGGACGTCTGGACAGACGCTGGACGTCTGCAGCAGGCGCTGGACGGGCGCTGGACAGACGCCGGACGTCTGGACAGACGCTGGACGTCTGCAGACGTTTGATTCTTGCAACTTGCCAAGAATCAAGCGTTGCTCCTGCTCCCTGCCAGTCTCCGGTAAAACGGCGGCGTGCCGTTTGCACCTGCATGGCCTGAGTTTTATTTTTGACTCGGCGGTGAGTCAGAAGAGGTGAGAGGAGTGGAGGAGGAGGAGGAGGAGGAGGAGGAGGAGGAGGAAGAGGAGGACGCTGAAGCTTCGCCCGGAGACAAAACACATGAAAGGGAGACGGAGTAGGCCAAAAATAAGTGAGCGGTTTAAAACACGGTGGGAGGTTATTTCACGGCTGCGGCCGCATTCAGACGGTCGGCGGCGGCTCGGCTCCCTCTTCCTCCTCCTCCTCATCCTCATCCATGGGAGTTGGTGTGTGAATCACATGCTGGTAAAATACACACATTTACCGGTAAAAGCACAGCGAAGTGACGGAGAAAACACCGATCGATCTTTTTTCTTCCGTGAAAGTGACTTTTTTCAAGCATATTTTGACAGAAGAATAAAGTTATTTTATCGTAGTTTGAGGTTCAGCAGCTCGATCTGAAGCGTTCAGGAGAGCTGAGGCCCGGCGACACAACGCCTGAGGTCAGGAGGTCAACGTTCCCCGTTCTGGAGAAATCATGGCGCTGTAAGGCAAGCCAGCTACCTGCTATCAAGCTAGCTACCTGCTATCCAGCTAGCTACCTGCTATCAAACTAGCTACCTGCTATCCAACTAGCAAAATGGTATCAAACCAGCAACCTGCTGCCCAGCTAGCTACCTGCTATCCAGCTAGCTACCTGCTATCAAACTAGCTACCTGCTATCCAACTAGCAAAATGGTATCAAACCAGCAACCTGCTGCCCAGCTAGCTACCTGCTATCCAGCTAGCTACCTGCTATTAAACGAGCTAACTGCTATCCAACCAGCTACCTGCTATCCAGCTAGCTAGCTGCTATCAAACTAGCTAACTGCTATCAAACTAGTTAGCTGCTATCCAGCTAGCTACCTGCTATCTAACTATCAAAATGCTATCAAGCGAGCTACCTACCATCAAGCTAGCTACCAGCTATCCAACTAGCAAAATGCTATCAAGCTAGCTACCTGCTGTCAAACTAGCCTCAGAGCCATGCTAACAGGAGGCGTTTGGAAAATCACCCAGAATGCAACAGCTGCAGGAGACGTTTCAGGACGTTTCTCTGGTTTTCCAGCAGGTTTCAGTAAAACTGGCTTCATGTTCGAACTGGAGTCAGTTTCTGTGGCAACGGTTTGGTTTTTGTTGTATCTGGTCCACTCAGGACGAAACTGGTGCCTGAACCGAAAAGAGGTTGATTTTCCTTCATCATCATCATCATCATCATCGTCACTGACTGAATCCTTTTAAATAAAACGCTGTTTGTTTGTCACGATGAAGCATCCAGCCTTCCTCATCGGGGTTGGAGAGGGAAGAGCTGCCGACCTGAGAGGGAAGGTAAAACGTCAGAGATTCAGATTGAGAGATTTTAAAATTCATGCATGTGTGAGTGCTGAAGAAGGAGATGAGGCTGTGTGTGTGTGTGCGCGCCTGAGAACCACCTGCGAGCGCATACCGGTGGAGGGATAATACAGGCGCAGCTGGGCTCCAGCAGGCCCTGCCAGCCAATATGTGCCTGTGTGGTATATGTGTGTGTGGTGTGTGTGGTTGTGTGTGTGTTGTGTGTGTGGTGTGTGTGTGTGTGTGTGTGTTGGTGTGCAGCTGGGCCCACGGTGCTGATCCTCGGAGTGCTATCGCGTTCTGCTTGCATCATTTCACCGCAGTCGCCTGACGCCATCGGACTCTCCAGCACACGCTCACAGTTACAGGCCGTCTTCACGCCCACGTCCGCCACGTGATCGCGTCCCCCCCGTCCCCGTCCCCCCTCGTCCCCTCGTCCCCTCGTCCTCCCACCCGACGAGCGCCGACATGGCTGCCTGTTGATCAGAAAGTGTCACCGTGACAGTTCACATATTTGATCACATTTTCAGCTTCTGAAGCCATTTAAGAGGATTTCTTGTTTTTCTTTTCATTTTTTAAAATCCGTTTTGGAAATAGCTGAACTCACAATTTTAATCATTTTATTTTGACCATTATTCAATTTATTTTATTTTTTTTATTTAGTTTTTTTTTTTGTAGTTCGAGCTGCTTCATCAGTTCCCATCAGCTCCAGTTATTGTGATTTTCCTTTTTTAGCGTTTTCGAGCCTGGAGATTAAAACATGTCGAGTACTCAGAGATAAACTGGATGTTTGTCGACGTGGCCTCCTGTGAGAGCTTGATGGAGCCGCTCCGGAGCAGCTGCAGAGCCACAGGTTGAGCACCCTGCTTCAGTAAAGCTCCACTGCTGTGCAGAGACGCCTGGGCTCCGATCGGCAGGTTTCCGCCTGTTTTCAGACGAGGAAACGCCGTCTTTTCGTTGTCGGTGTTTGTTTCTGGATTCGGTTGTAGAGCGGCAGATCAGGTCCAAATCCCGTCCAGTTGGAAGAAGAAATGCCCCTGTGTGACTGTGAGCCCGGACTCAAACCAGGGTCTTCTCACTGTGAGAAGGAGTGCAAACCACTGCTCCACTGTGCCTGTGTCTAACTTCAAACCCTGCATTCGTTTCGGCTGGGAAGTTCCCTCTTTTAGCCGCAGTTGCCGGGAATGGGAAGCTATCATGGAATAAATCCCAGCATCTCCATTTAGAAAGCATGACAGCACCAGATTTTAATCTGGGAGCGTAATGTGTTTTGGCTGGAGCTCAGCTAGAAGACTGTAATCAGGAATAATTATTCTGGTCTGGCTCCAGCTCTGGGCTTTTTAGCTAATGACAGACAACAGCGGTGGCGGGATCTCAAGCCGTCTGTTGCATCTGCACATGACGAGTGTGTGTGCACGTATTGGTGTGTGTCTGCTCGCTTGAGGTTGGCATGTTCACAACTATGCAGGAAAAAAAAACACGATTAAATCCCATCACTAAGTCAGAATTCATGTCGGTTCGTATCCTGATACGACCTCTTCAGGACAGCTGCTGAAAATATCTGCTAAATACAGAGTTTATAGGATATAGAGGCTGGAGGAAGATGCTCTATAATCTGAGTTTAGAGGAGGAAGATGCTTATATCTGAGGTTAGAGGAGGAAGATGCTCTATAATCTGAGTTTAGAGGAGGAAGACGCTCTATAACCTGAGTTTAGAGGAGAAGATGCTCTATAGTCTGATGCGAGAGGAGGAAGACGCTCTGTAATCTGAGTTTAGGGGAAGATGCTCTATAGTCTGATGCGAGAGGAGGAAGATGCTCTATAATCTGATGTTAGAGGAAGAAGATGCTCTAATCAGATTATAGAGCATCTTCTTCCTCTAACATCAGAGTTAGAGGAGGAAGATGCTCTATAATCTGAGTTTAGAGAGGAAGACGCTCTATACTGATGCGAGAGGAGGAAGATGCTCTATAAGGATGAGAGGAAGAAGATGCTCTAATCTGAGTTAGAGGAGGAAGATGCTCTATAATCTGAGTTTAGAGGAAAGATGCTCTATAATCTGATGGAGAGGAGAAGATGCTCTATAATCTGAGTGTAGAGGAGAAGATGCTCTATAATCTGAGTTTAGAGGAGGAAGATGCTCTATAATCTGAGGTTAGAGGAGGAAGATGCTCTATAATCTGAGTTAGAGGAGGAAGATGCTCTATAATGGTTAGAGGAGGAAGATGCTCTATAGTCTGATGCGAGAGAGAAGATGCTCTGTAATCTGAGTTTAGAGGAGGAAGATGCTCTATAATCTGAGTTTAGAGGAGGAAGATGCTCTATATCTGATGCGAGAGGAGGAAGATGCTCTATAATCTGTGTAGAGGAAGAAGATGCTCTATAATCGATTAGGAGGAGATCTCTAACATCGAGTTAGAGGAGGAAGATGCTCTATAATCTGAGTTTAGAGGAGGAAGATGCTCTAGTCTGATGAGAGAGGAGGAGATGCTCTATAATCTGAGTTAGAGGAGAAGATGCTCTATAAATCTGAGTTAGAGGAGGAAGATGCTCATAATCTGAGTTTAGAGGAGGAAGATGCTCTATAATCTGATGTTAGGGAAGAAGATGCTCTATAAGTGTAGAGGAGGAAGATGCTCTAAATCAGATTTAGAGGAGAAGATCTGTAATCTGAGTTTAGAGGAGAAGATGCTCTAAATCTGAGTGTAGAGGAGGAAGATGCTCTAATATGCGAGAGGAGGAAGATGCTCTATAATCTGATGTTAGAGGAGGAAGATGCTCTAAATCTGAGTTAGAGGAGGAAGATGCTCTATAATCTGAGTTTAGAGGAGGAAGATGCTCTATAATCTGAGTGTAGAGGAAGAAGATGCTCTATAATCTGAGTTTAGAGGAGGAAGATGCTCTATAATCTGAGTTTAGAGGAGGAAGATGCTCTATAATCTGAGTGTAGAGGAGGAAGATGCTCTATAATCTGAGTTTAGAGGAGGAAGATGCTCTATAATCTTAGTTTAGAGGAAGAAGATGCTCTATAATCTGACTTTAGAGGAGGAAGATGCTCTATAATCTGAGTTTAGAGGAGGAAGATGCTCTATAATCTGATGTTAGAGGAAGAAGATGCTCTATAATCTGAGTGTAGAGGAGGAAGATGCTCTATAATCTGAGTTTAGAGGAAGAAGATGCTCTATAATCTGAGTTTGGAGGAGGAAGATGTCGTTTTCACCTGGAAGTTGACCCTCCTGGTTGCTGGTTTGGCTCCATGTTGTGAGGAAGTGGATAAAAGAGATGCGGCTCTGAAGATAAAGGAGATTTTTTTCTTCTTTCTTTTTTTGGCGTCTTGATTTGAAGCTCTCGTAGCGCCGCGGCAGAAAATCTCCCTGGCAGTGTTCTGCTAATCTCTCTTCTCGGGCGCCAGCACTCCCACGTCATTACTCGACAGGAGGAAGCTCATTCTCCGGCTGCTTTTATTCAATAAAAGCTCAAACGGCAGATTTCCGTTGCCGCCGTCACCCCGGCTCCACCGGAGGCCCGGCGCCGCTCCGCTGGGAGCACGCGGGGTTAAATGGCTTGCTCAAGGGCTGCTCAGCGGTAGTTAAAGACGGAGGCGGCGAGAGCGTGTCCTGCACAGAACCTCGGGCGATCGGGGAATAGATGCTTAAGTGTTTTTTTTTCTGGATATCGGTGTGGAGGGCAGCTCTGATCTCCAGCTGGGCGGCTTTCTGCCATAAAAGTACTTTAAATAAGGAGGAATCCCAGCGAGCACGACAGCAGACTGCTGCGGTTCAATATCTGAATATTCAGGATCAATAAAGATGAAGAGGAGGTATTCGAGCGGCTCCATCCGTCTGCCCTGCCCGGTCAGGAGGAGGCGGGGCTTATCCAAACCCCTGCCCGCCAGTCTGAACAGGAAGCCAGAAAGCCAACATGCTCAGGGAGAACATGCAGACGTTTACACGGAAAGGCCCGAGCCTGGGATCGAACCAGGGCTTCCTGACGGTGAGGCAGGAGCGCTCCGATCAGACCGCCATGTTTCAGAAATCCTGCGTGTTTCAGCGACGTGGTGAAAAGACCGAGGCAGGAAAACCGCCACACAGCCCCGGCGGCTCTGGCATTTCTGTTTGACCGTTTCAGACGTCCTCGTCTGAAGGCTGCGCTTTCTTGGAATTTAGAATAACAAAAGTCCCGTTCACACGGCAACGCTTCCAAGTGAAAACAGAAACGTTTCATTGCATGTTGAGGGACTTTTCTCCAGGTTCCACCTTTAGGAGCTGTTTGCAGAGACTCCAAGCCCCGTCGCTGTGTAAACACTCGGCCCCGTCTCCATGGAAACGAGTGAAACTGGAACTTCCTGGAGACGCTCGGCGCGTATCGCCCACATCCTCCTGGACCTGGTGGTTTTCCAGCTGACAGTGATGCTAGCTTCCTGCCGTGCTAACTGCCTCGCTGTCAGCCTGTCGTCTGTTTCAGTCTGATCTGTGTTTAAATCGAGCCCAAAGTTTCACGTCTACATTTCGGGTTCTCCTGGTTTCCAGCTGTTTGCTGCTCTGAATGCAGCCGTTTTGGCCTGACGGATTGTGCTTGTTGGCCCGGCCGCGGACGCCGCGCCGCGCCTCGCCATTCACCGAGCGTCCTCGGCTGATGTCTCCACTGGCTGCAGCCTCGCGGATCCAGAACAGCTGTTCCTGATAGAAGGGAGCAGAAGGCAGTAAATTTGCGGAGGCGGCGCGATGCGCACGCCGCCCTGCAGATCTCAGATCTCTGCAGTATCTCTGCTGGAACGCTGTCAGCGCGCCGTCTTTGTCGATGTAGTTATTTAGTGGGCTGGAAACATTTCCTCCTCCGCCCCCCTTGGAAATTTATTATCAGCCCTCAGATTTCCGTCTGACAGCTTTATGTGTGTTTAGAGGTTACGGGAGGTTTGTTTGTGAAGAAGAAAACGCTGGAAATTTGCATAGGAGACTATTTTGAGTGATGCTTGTTTTGTATCTCAGTCCTCACTCAGCGTTGCTTCTTTCCTCCCCCAAACGTTATTTTGTTATAAATATCCCGACATCTCACCTGTTTCCGTCTCTGCTGAGTGATTACAGGAGCAACGCCAGATCTAATTCCATCTCAGATACATAATGTTTAGCGCCTTTGAAGCGCCTCAATAATGAAGATTCTTACATGATTAATGCCCATCTCTGTCCTCCTTCTTTCAGGCAGATCTGTGTCGCCGGGCAGGAATTAAAGCTTCCCACATCCCCAGTGATGAGCTAAAGGTACGTCTTCATTCATTCTTATAGGGACGCGCCGATACCGATACCGGCTGTATCCGGGTGGAGACATCCCCATGTTTCGCCTTTGTCTGTTTCAGTAATGATCTCTGCCCTTCATGCTTAATGGAACATTATTCCAGATTGTTCAGCCGGTGTTTTTGCCGACAGCGGCGTTGTTAAACAGGCCTTGTGATAAATTCCTGCAAATCTGCTTCTGACGCCTGAAAACCTGGCTCACAATGCGCCGCGCCCTTTGGGCGCACGTCCCAAAGTCACCATATCGCGCCCTGCATCTCCATGCTAAGCGTTTTCCT
>NC_043757.1:1787229-1839729 GCF_902148845.1 Salarias fasciatus
TTGTGGAAATGTTTCCAGAGGCCATTCAGGGAGTTACTGAAAGTATGAATCTGCATATGAGCGCCGTTGCCCCGCACTCGCCGTCCGCCGCTCGCCGTCCGCCGCTCGCCGTCCACGGTGATGGCAGTGATTTCATTTGGTTGTTACGCTGAAAGCCGTTGATGCAACTAAACCCAGTGGTCTAATTCCTGGAGAGGGAGCTATCAGGGAAAATCCTCTGGATGCCATCTGGGAGACTTCACCCTCCCACACACACACACACACACACACACACACACACACACACACACACACACACACACACACACACACACTCTGATTAGAGCCATTCATTCCTCTGCTCAGATACATGTCAGAGTGGCTGACAGGCCGTCCAGCTGTGGCCGTGTTCGCTCAGCACAAGTCGCTGATTACTACTGAAAGACCCAGTTAAGGTTTTTATTTTCAGGGCCTGACCTGTATTCATGCATTCAGGACTTCACTGAGTCCACCATCCTTTATCTCACACCGGAGTCGTTTTTCCAAAGAAACACGGCCGTAAAGGAGCTTCGTTTGGTGGAAATAATGACAATAAATGAATAAAACTGGAGGCTGAGGTGAAACATTTACTCCAACTGAGCTGAGTTCACAAAGTTAAACAGATTTAAGAACAAAATTCAGTGAAATCCTCTTGAAAATGAGGAGTCATGGTCATCAAGCAGAAAAATGTTCTGTATTTAGTCATTTCCACGAAGAAAGATAACCTGGTGTTTATTCTGGTGGAAGAACGTCTGAATCTGACGTTTGGGAAGGTTTAATATTCCTCCTGTCTGCCTGCCATCACTGAAGCGTGCGTGCGTGTGTGTGTGTGTGTGTGTGTGTGTGTGTGTGTGTGTGTGTGTGTGTGTGTGTGTGTGTGTGTGTGTGTGTGTGTGTGTGTGTGTGTGTGTCTCATTGCAGTTGTGGGAACCCAAAATGACTTCACACACAGTGATTATGGGGCATTTATTCCTGCAGGGGCAGAACTTCTAGAAGGATTTGCTGATCGATAAGCTCAACGCATCCTTGAAATGATCTCTTTCAACAATCTATTTGACTAAATCATCATCTCCTGATGAACTGTGGGTAAATTACGTTCTGATGCTGGACCCATCGTCCGCTGCATCGTCCACTTGGTTCGGTCATGTTTTGGGTTGAAGGTCAGAATAATTATCCCCATAATGAAAGAAAACGTGTGTGTGTGTGTGTGTGTGTGTGTGTGTGTGTGTGTGTGTGTGTGTGTGTGTGTGTGTGTGTGTGTGTGTGTGTGTGTGTGTGTGCGTGCGCTCCTGGTGTGACTTGCTGGCAGACAGATTGTTAGAAGCTGCTCAGTGATTAAACCTGTTTTAATCTGGGCAACAGAGACGCACAACAGGCGAACATCACAGATTTGAGGCTGTGAAATCCCTTCTCGTGCCTGACGTGCACACCCCCCCCCCAAACCCCCGTCCCACCCCACCCCGTCCCAGCCTCTCCTGCGGTGAGGACTGAAGCAGTGTGTCGGGACAGCTGCATGGAGGCTGAAGCTCTGCTCATGTGTTTGCTGTCAACTTCTGGTCATAGAACCAAGTGTTCTCTGAAGGGACGCAGCGGCGCCTCCTGCTGACCTGAAACGCCTGATTCACGCTTCATATGCTGCCGATACGTGGAGGCGCCGCGTTGCTGTGAACCTCCTCCACCCAGCCCGTGTTGACGCGACGTCGCCTGATGGTCGACAGTCCGGCCAGCGCAGTGCGGAGACGGAGGAAGACTGAGCTCACCGCTAACGAGTGTATCAGTCAGACCCCAGTCATGTTTAGCGTGTAGCATTACGGGTGTGTTAGCCTGAAGCTCTTCAGCATGTGGCATATCTGGTGTTTTAGCCTGAAAGTCTTTAGCATGTAGCATGTAGCGTGGCGCTCCTGGATGCACTGAGCAGTGAAGCTGCTGAGCGACCTCAGGCTCACTCTGCTGGCTGAAACGTCTCCGGTGAATCATTTTTCAGACATTTTCAGTCGAATGAAGTCCTGCTGAGGACGCTGAAGAACACTGAGTGAGACCAGGCTAAGGAACTGGCTTGTCCGGCTTCATGCTGGATTTCTCTCTGTGTTTTCTGGCAGTAGGGGATCAGATCCCTGATGCTGGTACCGGTATCGGTGCATCCCGAGGTTTCAGTCAAACGTATCTGTAAAGCTCACAATTCGGAGGAGCACCACAGAACGATAACGGCTTCATTCAAACAGGTTCTTCCTCAAGGGAGAGTCAGCAAATGTCACAATCCAGTTAAATTATGCAGACGGGCGTCTCCTGTGCGAGTGTGTTACATTTCCATGTGGCGGCAGCCGGAGGGAGAAACGCTAACAGGTTGCTTCCCCCGGGGCTTTCAGAGCCTGATCCCCACTGAGGTACGAGAGGGAATAAGATGAAACCCGTCCTGGAGGGCAGAGAGGCCGGAGCCCGTCCCCACAGGAGGATGAGGGGAATGGTTGGGTTTATGTAGGGTGGACAGTCGGTCCGGCACCCAAACCCCCCAGTGGAGGCCTGAAGGGTTGATGAGACAGGTTATACCTGAAGAGAACCCGACAAGACGTCCGTTTTGATTGAATCAGGATGGAATCAGCCTGATCTAAAAGCGTCGAGCCGGGTAGCGAGATGGATGGACTGGAGGAGGGACGAACCGCTCCGTCGTCCCGCGGATCCAAACCGAACCGTGTTTCCACGTCTGAAACTTGGAAAGGAGACTTTCCGCCTGAACTTGAGGCGCCCTTCAGCGAGCGCCGGGATTACGGAGTCTGGTGGAACCAAACTGGGTCAGACCTGTCTGCCAGTCGCAAAACATCCCGGAGAATGACAACTGTATCTGTGCGCCTGTCTGCTGGAGCGCCGCCGCCACGCCGCCACGGCGTCACGGCGTCACGCCAGCGGCCGCCCGCGGACAACGTACAGATGTAATTACAGATATTCCTGGGTGTTAGTTCCTCCTCATTCCTCTGGAAGATTCCTTTGATAAGTGATGCTGTAAATAACTCTGCATAATCCTCAAGTGAGGCGTGTGTGTGTGTGTGTGTGTGTGTGTGTGTGTGTGTGTGTGTGTGTGTACTTGCAGTTAAGGAGTCTGTTATGTCAAACTAAGACCTTTAAAGTCGTAATGCGCATCATTAGGAATAATTTTGAGCTGGAAGTGTGAACCTCATTAAAACCCCCCTTCAGTGTTTTGAACGTGGTGTTTGATTCCCACATGAAGACGATGAAGACGATGATGATGATGAAGAAGAACATGCAGCACACACTGGATCGCCAGTCTACCAGAACAAACACACCGAGACGGACAGTTCCACTGACTTCTACAGGAAATATGGAGTGAACAAGCAGCCGAACATCCGTCAGGCTGACTGTCTCTCACACAGGGAGAACATGCAAACTGTGCATTGAAAGTCCCAAACTGGGGGGGGCTTCCTCTCATTCTCTAACCCTGTGATGAAGATTACATCATCATTTTCAGCTCATAATTTACCATAAATAAGGAGTTTCTCTCCGCTCGTCTGCTGAAGATTTCCTGTCGTCACATTGCTTCTGAGTCCTGCTGCTCTTCTATATGCTAGAAATGGAACATTCAGGCTGAGATTTGGTTAAAATGGGACCTAAAAGAAACCCAAAAGACATATTGTAACTTTACTTTTTAAATTTAAAAAGATTCAATCAAGTTTTAAAATATATATATATATATATGTCAACAATTGAGAATATTTGATTTGAAAAAAATCTTCTGATTCAAGTTAAATAAAACAGCCATTTATATGATTACTTTTTTTTTCCAACCCGCAACATCTGATGAGATGAAAAGCATCACCAAGAGCAAACAGAATGATATATGGATTAAACACACATTGAAGAAATGTTGCTGTTATTGTTACTTAAAAAAAAAACTACATCAGATGCTTCAGATGTCTTTCAGATCTGACTGAAACGGATTAAAATTCACTCTAAACTCACTGCCATGGGGGGAAGTTTAGGCCGAAAATGGTTTGACAACATCGAAACTGAAAAATGTTTCTGTAAACGTGAAACTCTCCCAAAAACACAAAAATGAAGCAGCCTCAACTGAAAACCTAAAATGCATCTTTGTGTTTTGTTTTATTTGGAATCAATAATTTTTACACCGATTATTGTGATTTGATCGGATATTATTTCAATCTCATCCCTCATGGTTTTACTTACGTCACAGATTGTATGTGTCATTTATCAATAAGTGAGTAAACGCTGTAAAACTGAGCAGAATCGTGCAGAAATACCGTTTCATGGTTCAAACCGTTGAATAATTCAGACTCATTTACCTGCTGCTCACAGAGCTTCCAGACATTTGTATATATTCATGTTATTTACACCAAAAACAGCTGATGAACGACGTCCATGACGATCTGCGGTGAAAAGATCAACGCCTCACAGCGAGCGAGCTAAAAATGATGACGTTTATGGATGAAGAAGGAGCAGCCGAGTCCTGAATACTGAAACCAGCAAACAATCCGGTGTTTGAGTTTTTCTTCACTGAATGAAACTATCCTGCTCTGAGGCTGAGGAGGGAAACTCAGAACCGTCTGTACAGAAATCCACATGTAGGGAGGTAATAACCAGAAAACACCCTCTTCTGTCATTTCCTCCTGGACTCTATGACTTTATGTCGTTTTGTACTGAACAAAATGTGAAGCAGCGTGGAATATATGTTAGATGAAGGATAAAGTTGGTATTTTTTGTTTCTTTTCGTTGACAGATAAAGAGTCTAATCAGTTTCAGGAGTTGAAAGCCCTCAGTGGAAGCGGGACGGGGCTTAATGGATGAATTCTGCATCAGTCAGTGGTTTAATTAGGTATTTTCGTCTGTGACCGGCCACCATCTGTTTATCTTTTATCACTGTTGCTGTTTGTTGCTGTAATCCAATTTAAATTAATATAGCTGGGCTAAAACCCCGGCTGAATGCGAGCAGCGGAGAATTAAACAGAGAAAGAGCGAGCGAGCGGGAAAACGTCCAAAGCGTTTCCACCCCTGAATGTCAAGCCACATTTGCAATGGTGATTTTTTATTTTGCCAGATGAATAAAACATCATGTTTTGATAAATTGGACCTTTAGCTGTGCGCTCGGATGTTAAAGAACATCCAAACACTCCGGATGCCGTCTGACTCGGCGCTCGTCTCTCCCTCTGAACGCCGCCGCCCTGAAACCGAGGCGCCGCTCCTGAAGGGAAAACTCAAAACCCGAAACGTTTGGGTGTGAACGCGCCTGGAGGAGGGATTCTTCCCTTAAAGGGCATTTTTTTTGAAACGGCGTTTCCTCCTTCAAGGCCGAACGGCAGCTCCTCCCCTTTTATCAGCGGCAGGAAGCGTAAACACAAAGCCTTGTGGGAAATGGCTGGCCATTAGCGAGCGAGCACGCCCTTCCTGGCATTCACCTCTTGCACATGTTCCTCTGACTCTCTTCTGTGTCAAACTTTCTTCTCTGCTCTCCAGCCGTTCCTCGTCTTCAGATTACTTCTAGCTTACTGCGTCTCTCAAGGTGAAAACTTGATTTTTTTTTTCACAGTCTATTTCTGCCTCCTGTCGATCATTCTCTTTCCTTCCTTTTCTCACCTTTTACTCTTCGCTTCCCTTGTTTTTCCACCCTGTCACACCTTAAATAAAAAGCAGATTTGGCACCTTAAAACCCGGAGCGGGGGGGGGTAAACGCACCAGAACTTCCAGCTTTGACGAGTTTTACCTCGAGTCGTGGTGCATTTGATTAGTTTTCCTTCTTTCTTCAGCCCGTTTGGAATACAGTGAAGCCACACGACACTTTCAAGCACAGACAAAGCAGGAGGATGCAGAGCGAAGGCGTGAGGCACTAATTCAGGCTTTCTTTGATCTGTGCAGATCTGATTCTGACGACTTCCAATCAGGCAGATCCTCAGACGCCCCGTGTGATCTGTGGCTTCCCCTGAAGGGAGCGCCAGACGCAGAGCGTCGCGTCGGGGTTTTTGTCGATTCTAAGTGTTTAAAAAAAAAAGTCTTGAAATAACATCGAATAAGTGAAACATTGAAGGCCTCCACCTCACCGGGGCCCTCCACCCACCTCCACCTCCACCCAGCATCGTTCTCCTCATAAATCCTCGATCTGCTCAGACCTTCTCAACCCGGAAACGCCCTGCTCAACCCTTTGAAAACAATCTCAGTTTCCATGGAAACGACAAACTGAAAACCATGTAATCCTCGCAGATTAAAACGTCAGACACGTCACCTGGAATAAACCACAAAGGGTTTAAAAATCTGTGTTTAAAAAACTCTGGAAGTTACAGAAAGCTGGTAGTTCTGAGGGAAAGAAGAAAGAATCAGTGAGGAAGAGCCAAGAGGAAGCAGGACGAGAAACAGATCTTCCTCTCTGAAGTCCACAGCCAATTTCAAAATAAGACGCCGTTCGTCTTGTTTAATCGATTCGCTCCTGAAAGGAGACGGAACAAAAGAGAGCAGCGGCCGTGAAGCCAGCGCGCGGCTGAGTCTTTGTTTGAGCTGATTTACGGGGCGCCGTGTGAAGAGGTCAGCAGAGGTCACCGGAATACCAGAATAGGCCATTAGAGAGGGAGAGTTTGTGCCGGTATAATCCCCTCATCATAATCCCCCCCCCTGCTGCTGCTAATGGCTGCGAGACAATAAGACGCAGTAATCTGTCTGCCGGGACGCACAGCGCCCAGATATCCGCCGCGGCGCAGGGCACATATACAGCAAAGTGTTTTGAAGATTATTTCGGTGGCATTTCTGTGTTATTAGATAGAGGCCGGTGTTGGGGGGGGCACCAGAAGAAACACGCCGCTGCTGTTTGTCTTGGTCTTTATTCTGGATAAATGCTGATAAACGGCTCGCAGGCAGGAGCAGGTGATGCAACACCCTGAAATGGTTTTTCCGTTCCAGGTCGTCTTCAGTCAGAAACCAGAAATCAGCGTTTGGTGGAAATTCTCAAGGAAATGTGCCAAAATTCAGCTTGATGAAGAATTTTTGGGTACAAGAGCAAACCTTTGCTGATACCGGAGACAGATACGAGTAAATTCTCTGGAGCCTAAATCGGACCGGGTCCCTGGACCTCACATTGAGAGCAGTGAACCCCTCAGAAACTCAAGTGGTCACTGGACCTGAAGCTTTAGATTTTTACAGGCTTCTGCTGAATATATTGTGCTCACTAACGCTTTTCCAACTACTTTATGATTTATAGGCAAATTGATCAAGCTCAAGTCGAAATGTTAGAATCTAAAAATTAAAACGTCATATTGAGGGTCAGACCAGAAACTTCCAGTTCTACTGTCAGAGATCCTGCTGGAAAATAGAGAGAGAGAGAGAGAGAGAGAGAGAGAGAATAGACTCAGTCTTCAAAAGTAATCCTGGGATGTGATGAGGTAGATTACAGGGTGTGAATTCTTGTTAAACATAAGTAAAATAAAAAGAACTCAAAATCCCCCAGTTCCAAGCGAACCATAGGACACCTTCCTAAAACCCGGACCGAGTTGAAACGCCGAGCCTGAACTCATCCGCTGAGCAGCATGAAGACAGAGAAGAAGAAGAAGAAGAAATACCCAGTTAAATGTCAGAAAGTCTCTCTCTGTGAAGCGGCCGTTCTAATGGCGGATAAATTCAGACATCCTAAGTGGTTTTAATGTCAGCTCCTCTCTGCGCCGCTGTCACTCTCGCTCGCTCGCGCTTCCACTGGGTCAAGAACCGAAATGGGTCACGGGCCGATGTCTAATGGATCCCCACATGACCGCGGCGCCGATATGCTTTCAGCCCGGGTCCCCAGATGAGGAGCTAAATGTTTCATTGGGGTCCCAGGATGAAGGGGTTTAAGAGCCCTGGTCCTGAACGATAGCTGGACCTCGAGCTCAGCGGCGGACGGCGAGTCCTTGGCCTTCGCTCCAAAGCTCGCCGGGGCACAGAGAAGAGGCCTGTCCACGGCTGATAAGTGGCTTTTAATGTGATCTCCTCTTCTCTCCTCCCCTCTCATCCCTCATCCCTCTTTCTTCCACTTCCTGTCTCGTCCCAGACCATGGCGTGGCTCCAGCTGTGGACTGTGGGGCTCGTGGCCGCCGTGGCCTCGTCCTCGCTCGTCGTCGTCCGGGACCCCGGACGTCCTGCCGAGGAGGCGAGGCTGCACGGCCCCGCCGGGACCGCGGGGAAGGAGTCGCACCCGGTGCTGATCAGGCAGAAACGACACTGGATCTGGAACTCTCTGTACGTGGAGGAGGAGAAACCTGCACCCATCGCCTACAAGATCGGCCAGGTAGGAGTCGATCTGATCTCCACTGGATTCCTCTCCTCGTTTAGTCAGTAATTGCCTTGCAAATTAGTATTTTTGTCACATTCACTGAGTCTGACGCGGCTGCATGCCAAGAATCTGGGGCATTAACTTGTAGCTAACAAGCTCTTTGATGAATTTTGCCAGAATACTTGAGATATTTGTGGAAATGTTGCTGGGAGGGTGTCGAGCTGAGCCCCTACTCCAGCTGGGAAAAAAAAAAAAAAAAGAAATGAAAGGAATGAGCCAGGAGACAAAACGACGGCTCTGTTTCCACAGCTGAAGTCCAGCCAGAGGGTGGAGGACACCAGGTTCAAAATCGAGGGCGAGGGGGCCAACACCATCTTCACCGTGGACGAGAAGGGAGACCTGTTCGTCAGCAGGTCGCTGGACAGGGAGGAGAAGAGCACGTACCACCTGACGGCTCAGATGTACGACGGCAACAACAAGCTGATCGAGGACTCCGGAAAATTTGAGGTCCATGTCACCGACATCAACGACAACAGCCCCGTCTTCCCCCAGCTCTACAACGGCTCCATCATGGAGCGGTCCACCATCGGTGAGTGGAGACCAGGTTTGGCGGTTCATCCAAACAGCACAAGGTCCGATGAAAAACTGGAAACTCGAGCCACGAATCAGAAATCTGAGTGGCTCGGTCTGGGAACGGGGGCTCATCCTGCTGGAAATCTCTCTGCTTCAGTATTTAATAATTGAAAAACTTAAAAGCACACATATTGATGATGTTGTTGAATTATGAAAATATCTGGATTGAGTCCCGGCAGGCTCCCCGTGCTTCGCTCGACCCCCCCGGAGAAACATTTCCATTTATACTGCCCGCCCCTCCCCCGACCGCCACCCCGGCTCGTCAGGTTTTCTGATGCTTTCTTTCCGACTGCCTGACGCAACGCGCAGCGCAACGCAGCCCACAGCCACGTTTCTGTGTGTTTGCATAGCTGCAGATCACACGCCGTTAAATATGCATGAACCAAACAGCCCAAGATCAGAAAGAGCCAAATACTACGAACGCTAATCAGCGCAGAGAAATCTCCAGCAGGAAAGTTTCTTTGGCTCGGACGTGCTCATGTGACATTTAGAAACTTCTCTGATACTTTGGAATAAAAATAGACAGGACTGTGAAGACGCATAAATAAATGAAGCGTGACGCTCACACCTGTCACAATCATTAGTTCATCCCGGTGTGAAAAAAGGCACATTGGCGACTTAAATAACACGATCTGCCGGCGCTTCATCGCGACGCATTAATCAGACGGGCGTGATGCTCGGGGGCGTCCGCCGCTTATCTTCCGCGGTAACGTCGTGTCTGATCGGTGCTAATGGAGGCGATCAACCATCTCCCACGGCGCAGGAACCAAGGTGGTGGAGGTGAAGGCGACCGACGCCGACGACCCGTCCACCGCCAACGGAGAGCTGCGCTACTCCCTGACCCACGGGGGAGACCTCTCGGCCTTCGAGATCGACAGCATCTCAGGTATCAGCGCCGCCTCACTCTGGGTTTTTCATCGTTTGGCGGAGCGGGAGGCGCGGCGGCTATTTTCGCCCGGCGTTGAGTCACCGCTGCCGCCTCCCCGCAGGTGTGATCAGCTGCAAGACAAACACTCTGGACCGGGAAACCAAGGGCCAGTACGTGGTGGTGGTCAGAGCCCAGGACATGAGGGGCATGGCCTCCGGCAGCACCGCCACCACCTCCGTCACCATCACCGTCACCGACACCAACGACAACATCGCCTCCTTCACCAGAAGTAAGACGACCCGCAGAATCCTCCGAAGGTAACAGTCCATCCGTCTAGTCTGACAGATTCTCCTTTGTCCTGCAGAGACGTACGAGCTCCAGGTGCCGGAGGACCACAAGCTGAACCAGAAGGTCGGCACTCTGGAGCTGGAGGACCGGGACCAGATCCAGAACAAGGAGCCCATCTTCGCCATCCCCAGCGAGAACGGCAGGGTGTTCGGCATCGAGCTCAGCCCCAACAAGGACGGCAACCTCATGCTCAGACAGGTGTGTGTGTGTGTGTGTGTGTGTGTGTGTGAGTGTGTGGACAGAGGGGATGCAGGACTGATTTTGTGCGTCGTGTTGGTTTGACCTTGGTTGAAACCTTGGAGACTTCGCTGCCCTGTTAGCCTCCTGCAGCTGCAGCAGGCGGTCCAGGCCCATCCTCATTACGAGCGTTTGACCGCTGTCACGGCTTCAGGGCCGTCTGAAGGAACTCTGCAGCAGATTAAACTCTCCTGCATCCTGTAACCCTGAAGAATAGAAGGCCGATGGTCCCAAACCAGCCGGTCAGAACTTTTAGAAAGTCGCTGGACGGAGGTGAGGCTGAAGCAGGAGGAGGAGCAGGCAGAACCAGAGCCCAACCAGGCATCCAGGAGATCTGTGCGATGAGAACTCCGCAGACTTTTAATGAACCGGTGTGTGTGTGTGTGTGTGTGTGTGTGTGTGTGTGTGTGTGTGTGTGTGTGTGTGTGTGTGTGTGTGCGCACATTCAAGGGCAAAAATGTGAACAACAGCTGTTTAAATGAGCATTTCAGTAAAATAAGATGTGTGAAGCGTTACAAGCCTCTCCACTAACAGCCGACACGCCGGAGAACAACACGAGCAGCGTCTCCCGTTATATTTATTCATGAGGTTAAAAACTGCTGCAGTGGCTCATATTCGCTTCTCTTGGAGTTTAATGAGGAAAAACAGACTTTTCTAATATCCGTTCATGAGACGGACCGGTTTGAGTGAAATCATTTTGCTGCTGCTCCAAACCAGAAAGACTCGGCATAAACCGATGGTTCTGTTGATTCATCTGTTTGTGTTGGAAGATGCTCTAAAACCCGGATGTTAGGTCTTCTTCAAACAAACTGATTTCATGTATTACTGTATTTCGTGGAAACACTTCTGTTCCGTATCGTCTCTTCTGGTTTTTCCTGCGGATCAATACGCGGCTCCGTTTCCAGAATTCTGTCCTAATTACAGCGTTGTCCTCGCTCCATCTGACAGGGCCTCACTGAAGCAGACCACTTTCTTTTAGTTAATCCCAACTCCTCTTGAAGTGCCCCCCCTTCGTGTTTACATCCTCACACTCCCATGTTAAAGAAGCAGACCGGATGGGAACATCGTGGCTAAACAGCGTGAGATGAGCACAGAAATAGATTCCCGGTGGGGCCCGGGCAGCCCGGACACTTTCACACTGTCTTTTCATCGCGGCCCGCCACATGTCCACTAATTAGATTAGAAAATCAAACGGCGCGGTGTGGAATGTGGACGAGCGCCGCCCGCCAGTCCTGACCTCCTTCTGCTGGGAGGAGATATTGACGCTCGCAGGTCCTCGTCTCCGGGATTGTTGCTCCTCAGATAAAGTATTTAGGACATCAGAGGGCTGGAAGAGTATTCTAATGGAACGAGCGCTGCAGCGGCTCGCCGCCGCCTTCCTCCCCCCGCAGCTCCTCCGCAGACCGTCTCATCTTCCTCGCTGTTTACAGAATAATCCAGCTATCGGCCACACGAGCGGCTCAGGTCTTATTCTTGTTAAGCTGTTTACAAACGCCTTTGATACCCTGCGACTGAGGAGCCTTGTTACCGTGGAGAATCCCGTTAGCGCAGTATTCCGGTCTACCTGTGGTGTCCCATCATCCACGGCGGGGGAAAATAACCAAACATCACACTATCTCCGGCGGAGAAATTAGAAACATGGAGACTCGGAGCGCGGCGGTGTTTGGAAACGAGGAGGAACGTCCAAAAACAGCCCGAAACGTGAGCAGATATGAGAGAGCAGGTGCTTCCACGCCGCGGTAACGCGCTTAACACACCGGAGTGTGTGTGCTGTTAAACCCAGCCTGTTCTGGCTGAGAGGCCGCCGCTCCAGCCTCTTCACACCTGCAGCCGGCCGCCGTGCTCCAACACATTCCGGTGCAAATCCACTGGAGAGGAACGCAAAAACACACCAAGAGGTGCAAATGCAGTCTGTCCCCAGGTTCAAAAAGCAGCGGTAACCCCTTGTGAAAGGATTCTAAATGAATAGAAACTACTGAAGCCCGTCCACACGGAAAAAAATAAAAACGGACACAAGTGGAATCATGTTTCACACTCAAGACCAGATAAAAGCCTGAAGTTCTGCAAAGCAGAGCTGGAAAGAAAAACTCCTGCAGAACCAGACTCAGGCTTTCTGCCTCCCCGGCTGGAGTTAGTGGACAGAAGAGAGAAAAGGGTTGGACAGACGGATGGCAGGCTGTGGGGAGATTGTCGCCCCCTCTGGACTGGAGGATTATTGCAGTTCTAATCAGAAGGTCATACAGGAACTTCTCCAAAGTACCAAAAACATTCAGTTCACTTAACCTGTGTATAAAACATCGACTTTCATCTCATGTAAACGCGGTAAGTTCAGCTTCCTGGTCTAATTATCAGATGGTCTTTTTCTCCTCTCTTCATTTCATCTCCAGGCTCTGGACTTTGAGACGAAAAGCAGCTACACTTTCACCGTCCAGGTGCGGGAGAACCTGAAGAACCTGCGGTTTCCCGCCGACAACGTGAACGGAGCGGTGACCACGGCCCAGGTGAGGCGCCGCTCCTCTTCCGCTCCCTCGGTTTAACATCAGGACAAAACCGACGAGCAAAACACACCGAAACCCAGAGAACCAGGAGTCCGCCACGCATCTCAACGAGCTGTTTAAATACTTTAAAGTTCAATTCAAATGACCAATTCTATGATTTCTGTTGAAAAGTGTGAAACTGATCACATTTTAAGACAAAAATTTAGGGTTTTCTATCTGGAGTTTTAATTTTGCAACACGACCGCTGTTCGCTGCTATAGAGAGTGATTCTCAGCTGTGAAGGGTTGATGGAGTGTTTCTGAGGCAGTGAGGTGTGTGTCCAGGTGATCGTCAGGGTGCTGGACGTGGACGAGCCGCCCGTCTTCTCCCAGCCCATCTACACCTTCACCGTGATGGAGGAGACCTCGGTGATCAACATCGGCACCGTGTCGGCGAAGGACCCGGACAAGGCCGCCAAGAGCATCCGGTACACACACACACACGCACACACACACACACACACACACACACACACACACACTGCTGGACAGCGCCGGTGACGGCCGCTCCGCTCTGCCTCAGGTACTCCATCCTGGATAAGGACTGTCCCATCGGCATCAACCCGCTGACCGGGCAGCTGTCCACCCTGCGGCGGCTGGACCGGGAGCTGGAGGCCACGCACATGTTCCAGGTCAAGGCCCAGGAGGAGCCCAGCGGTACGACACACACACACACACACACACACACCCTCTGTTCTCTGAGTGACGGGACTGAAACACCTGCTCGACACACTCGGGGAAATTCAGCAGGAAAAATCACGTTATCGTCCCTTTTGTTCCAAACTCTGTATTTTTAGACGGAATTGGAGCCAGGGATCTATTTTGGAAGCTTGTCACCGTGTTTAAGGAACACAGCGAGCCTGACAAGGGCCTCAATCTACACGAACGCACGGCGAGCTAAAGATAGCTTTCTAAAGACGAACGTTCAAAAGAGGCGTCGGATGTAAAGTGAAGGAACAAGACGGTTTACGGCGGCTCGCAAATAGAAACCCTTTCAGCCGCTTGACCTTAATCAGATCCATCAGCGGCGGGGAAACGTGCGCGCTCGTCCGTGCGGCTCGTTACCCTCTTTATCCGCCCGTTAGAGGAAATCTACCAGATGTGAGTTAAAATGTAAAATAAAAAGACACCTGATGAGGTGATGGTGGATTATATCGAGGGAAACGTCTGTTTTCTGCACAGATTGATCGGATTCCTTCAGAAAAAAAGGCAGAATCATGAACAACTCCGTGAAATCTGTGACTTTTCCACACAGTTGCAGAGCTGCTGTCTCTCTGTTAGCATTAGCATTAGCCTGATGTGCTCCACCTCCTCTGGAGCTGTGATTGGCATCTGCAGCTTCACGCCGGCGTGTCTGTCCTCCGCAGGTCTGGAGTCCTTCGTCAAGGTCAACATCATCGTCCAGGACATCAACGACAACCAGCCGGAGCTGCTGGCGGACGAGATCTTCGTCTGCGAGAGCGACCCGGCCCGCACGGTGAGAGCGCTCAGGCTTTCAATAAATCACGGCTCCTCTATTCTGATTTGTCCCAGCGCCGTCTCCCGCCGAGCGGCCGGCTTCAGACTGCATCTCAGATCAGACGTGTGTGTGTGTTGTCTCTGTTTCATTATGAATCAGTCGGCGTCTGAAGCTCTCGGGCGTTTCATGTGTGTTTACTGTTTGGCTGGAGGAGCGAACCGCCGTTAATCTGCAGCACGCTTGACCGTTAAATACTTCTGAACACACAGGCGGAGCAGGGTTGCCAGATCGGACTCACCGTTTCCAGCCCAACTCAACAGAAACCAGCCTCAGATCTCAGTCGCTGTAGAAACTCATGTTAAAACCATAAAACTCTGAGCTGCATATTAAAGACCACGTCATGAGCGCAGAGCTGCAGCGAATACAGAAAGACAACAGGCAGTGAAACAGGCGCCCCATTACCGATTAAAACCTATGCAGGCTGCCTGGAAATAACGTTTCTCTCTCACCGACCCACAAACACACACACACACACACACACACACACACACACACACACACACACACACACACGACATAGAAACTAACCCATCAAATCAGTGAATGTAGTGAATTCTAGCCAATCAGAGGCAGAGGAGGCTCATGGCGTCATCATGTGGTCAATACGGCTCACATGAGTCGAGCATCGGGGTTTGGAAATGGGTGGAAATAGTTTCTAAAAACTAAAAAATATTGTGAGAACCAGCCCGAGTTTTATCAACCTGCCCAACGGGTTCAGAAGAAGCCCGACCTGATCTGGCAACCCTGAGGCTGAGCGGTCCACCGGGGTCAGAGTTCATCGCCGCCTCGTCCTCGTCTTTCCCCAGGTGATCGGAACTCTGAGAGCCGCGGACAAAGACGACCGTCCGGCGTCCTTCTCCTTCAGCCTGGCCGGCCTCAGCTCCAACTTCACCCTGAGAGACCACGGCAGTGAGTCCCCGTCTGCTCCCGTCACTCTTCACTCTGCTCTGTGTGGCTTGCCGCTCGGTGGCGGCGGTGGCAGCGGCGCCACGCCTCGCCACCTGTTGCTATGCAACAACCCCAACTTCCATTTGAAGCTCCCGCTGCAGAAAATGTGAAATAATGTGAACTTCTCGCAGCCAGACGGAGGAGTTTAGAGCCTGTCTGCCGTTTACGATGCACGGCGGCAAATACTGGTAAAAATGAGAGCGAGAGGCTTCGTGGACTCAGAGTCAAACTGAGGAAGAAAAACATGTGCAGGAAAAAGTGATTCGTGTCCGGAACGACCGGATTGAGAAATTCTAATTTCCTGCTTTAAAATGACACCTGGTTCCTAGTTACACCTAATTTAGAAGAAATTCTTGGTTTATTCTGATTTTAAAGCTGAATTAAACGAGTCCTCCATCCTGTCAAACCTTTATTCTGCTCAATGCTTCCATTATTCCAGTCGTTCTCTTGTCCAACATGGCCGCCCGGCGCTGACGTTGAACTCAAACAGACACGATTATTGAAGGAAGCCTGAGAAGCAAGATGTGATGGACAGAAATTAATGCTCTTAATCGATTCAATTTCTAAAGCTAATTAATTGCAACTCTAACCACAGTTAATTAATCACGATTAATCGCACCATTTGTGAACTTATGATCAACAAAATCACCAATTAATGCACGACAATGTCTTTACCTGAATCCTTAAACTGAAGTGGAGAAGAAAACATTCACTAATGTGGGATTTTAACCATCCAACACAAGTTGAGCTGCTCAAGGGAACTCCGGTCCCAGTTTCTCTTTGGGTGTTGAACCGTCCAGAACGTCGACGCCACAGCAGGATGTTTCAGACCAAGAATCTGATCCTCAGAATTCGTCTGGACTGAAACGGGAAGGAGAAACAATCGAGTCTGACCGACTGGAAAATCAGTTTCTGATCACATGTTTTTTGTTTCAGCTGAGTTCTAACCCAAATACTAATTCTGTGATTAATAACAATTAAAAAAAAAATTAAAAGCTGACAGCCCTCCATTAATTAATCGTGAATAATGTGATTAAAATTGACAGCCCTAAAAAAAATATGGACTTTTTAAAGCTGTAGCATCAAACTCAATCGAGAAAGTAAGAAAAAAAAAGCAGGAAGTAGATTTTATTAACTTCCAGACAAAGAGACGAGTCAACAGGAAGCCGTTGACCGTGGAAACAAAAACACATTTTCTCGTTCTGAACTTTGGAAGGATTATTGAGATTCGGAGAAACACCAACAGACAGAACATCCGCCGCCGTTCGGGAGGAATAAAGAGCTCCAAACGAGAAACGCGGCGGCGGAATAAACAGATCTGCCGTGCAGCTTTGATCCACACCTCGATACCCGGCCGCAGGTTGAGTCTCGCTTGCGTCAGATTTTCAAAGCTTTTATTTCGGCCCGTTCGGCTCGGGACACAAAGTGGCACGAGCGAAACGGTTTTTGATCATCGCACGACGCCGTATAGCGTGAAAAGCCCCGGGAAGAAGGGCGAAAGAGCGCCGGGGTCAAAGGTTAAGAGTCTGAGGAGATGAAGAGGAGAGGGCGGGTAGAGGGGGATGAAGAATGAAGATATGAGAGGAGGATAGTGTTAAACAGGAAGCGGAGGCCAAAGAAGAGAGAAAAAAGATGAGAAGCAAGACAAGAAAAGAGAAAGATCAGAAGAAGGCGGGAATGAAAGAAAAGAGGACAAAAACTAGATGAGAGAGAACAAATGAAAACAAGGAGGAGGAGGAGGAGGAGGAGGAGGGAGGGGGGAGGGGAGAAACAAGGACAAGGACTGGAAAAGAAGATGAATAAATGAATAAAGAACAGCTTCAGAAACATCACGTTGAAGACAGAGGTTGGATTAAAGTGAAGGATGAAGAGGTGGAGGACAGATTTCACCTCCACCCGGATCACCGGATCACTGGATCACCAGATCACTGGATCAGACGACACACAGTCAGTGACGTGTCTGAAAACGCTGTGACTCCGTCTCCATGGAAACGGCAGAAAATACAACTTTCCTGAAACGAGAGGAGAGAGGGAGAGAGGGGCGGAGAAAGAGAGAGAGATAGACAAAGACAGAGAGACAGAGCTGAACCGATGTGGAGAAAGGGATGCTGGGAAATCTCCAGAAATCCAAAGAGATGAAATCAAACAAAGACGAGGCAGAAGAGCAGGATGAGATGAAGGACGACAGGAGCCGTTTTCATCTTTTATTCATTTAGTTAAGGCTTCATCTGAACCCCCCCCCCCCCCACACACACACACACACACACCGTGTTGTCACTCACACACCACAGTGGAAGTGATCAAAGCTCTCTGATGTTTGGAACTTTTTTCAGAAGGTCAGCATCCATGAAAAAAAAAAATCTCAAGGATTTCACCAAGATGTGAAAAAGTTGGACCAGTTGGACCAGTCCACACCTCCGTCTTCAGCAGCCGCGGCAGGAGAAGGTTCTTCTTAGACCCTTTGTTGGTTTTTCTCCAGACGGTTTGATTAAAATTGGCTAAATGTTCAGATTCTGGTGGTTCGGCTTCCTGGAGACACTGACATGAACTCTGAGCCAAAACAAAGGAAACCTTCAGTCTGGAGGTGACGCCTCAGTCCGGCCGGCCTGCGGCCGCTGAACTCACACATCGGGATGCGCCGTGATAAACGTCTGACCGATAACGCTATCTGAAAGTAGTTTGACGTGTTTACTTCTCCAGCAGCGTGACTCAGATCATTACAGGAATCAAACGAGTCAAGCCTGCCTCGGCGGCTTCGCTTCGCTCCGTCTTGGACCGTGAAGACATTAAAGCGCCGGGAGCCCTGGGTGAACGGGGGTCTTGGGGGATTCCTTTGTCCGAGCGTGTCCGGCGGGTCTTTCCTGCCTTTGTGTCCCGAGACATTCCTGCTCATCTGGCCAGGAAGCGCCGGCCTACCGGGACTGCGCTGACGGCCGGGTTGCTGTTTGAGGCTCCGCCCCCTCTGGACGGTCATGGCCATTCAGAAAGTTGCATTTTCGATCACTCTAAGTTCTGAAGTCGAGTAAATGGACGCGAAACGCAACGGCAGTTTCCCATCACCCACTCTTCACCGAGCTAATGCTGAAGGCTCGGAGTGTTCAACCTGTGGCTCTCCAGTCCCTCTGTAGCGGCTCCATGAAGCCTGTACGGCATGAAATGTGAATAAACATTGAACGTATTTTCATCACAGTGACACACCACAGTACTCCCTAAACTTATCAGTCACTCTTGGTTCAAAAGGGATTCAAAAAAGGTTTAAATGAGATTGGAAAAATTGGTAAAATCACAAGAAATGGAGGGAAAAAAATGATAGAACCGCTTAAAAAAACTGAAATGTGTAGAATTTCTTTAAAAAGAAAGTTAAATATGGTTGGAAAAAACATATCAAACGGCTTAAAAATAGGCATTTTAGGTGCTAAAATGTGCTTCGCGGCTCCAGACCAGCTTGACATGGTGGAAAGTCAAAATTAAATAAAAGGCTCTTTTGCTCTTAAAGGTTGCAGAACCCTGGTCTGGACGCGTTTTCAGTGAGACAGAAGTTAGCCATGATGCTAAAGCTCAGCTGAGTGGCAGGAGAGACAGCAGCTCTGCAACGCTCACCGACCAGGAGGTGGCGTGAACGAGACGGCGTTTGATCAGAACGCCACAGGCGTTGGTCACTTCAGCTCCTTGTCATTTCCTAACCCAGCAGGCCACCACGTTTTTAAAACGCTGCTGTTTTCTAGAACCTTAAGAGACTGAAACGGCCCCGGAGTGACGGATAATCACGAAGCGCCTTTAGAGACGAGGCGCCGCAGTCCGACGACTCCCGTAAAACCTGCGGAAATCGCAGGGATAGACATGGAAACGCCGCAGAACCCAGACCGAGCCGACGCTGGGGAAAACAGCCGGACTCCAGATCATTTCTGACTCTGAAAACCTTCGTTTCAGCGACAGACGAGTGTTTCATGGTTCATGTGTGCAACGCTGTGAATTCCCACAACTTTTGGGTCAAACATGAAAACCTCCATTCAGAAAGTTGAATTTGCGTTCAGTGGATTCTGAGCTGTGTGTTCCCCCCCCTTCCAGACGGCTCGGCGGACATCATGGTGAAGCAGGGCCCCTTCAGCCTGGACGACCCCAAAGACCACAGCGTGGACGTGAGGGTCAGCGACGGCGGGCAGCCGCTCCAGTCCAGCGTCACCAAGCTGGCCATCAAGGTCCGCCCCGTCTCCGTGTGTGTGTGTGTGTGTGTGTGTGTGTGTGTGTGTTCTGGGATTGATTGCCTTCACCTCGGCTGTGTTTGCAGTCCTGCCGCTGCGACGCCCGGAGGATTCCCACGCAGTGCAAAGCCGGCGCCCGGAGGATGGGGGTCAGCGTTCACGCTCTCATCGCCATCCTGCTCTGCATCCTGACCATCCTGGGTAAGTTCCGCTTCGGGTTCTCCCCCGGACTGCCGCCCCAGTGCCGCGGCAACCTTTAAATCTGCCGTTTTTCTTTGTTGCGGTGCAGAGTATAACCTCACAAAACCACAGGATTCCTCCTGAAAGTGACTCGGATCTCAACACAGAGCCGATTTTAATGAAACTTTCTGCTGTAAAATACAGAGAAATGTCTAAAAAGGTTTGAAAATCATGTTTCATTGAAACGTCTGTGTGAAGGAGGCCTGGTTTTCCTCTTTTGACATCGGTGGTCAGAATAATGCGATCTTTTCTGGAAACGCGCTGTTTGTTGAGTGAATGAATGATTTTCCTGGGTAGTTTTTCTGACCACAGGAGGCGCTGTGGCTCAGCTGGTTGAGCCGACAGGTTCAGGTAACTGGAGCGGTCCAGTGTGAAAGGAGGAACGTTTGAGACAAACGGGCAGCATCGGTTGGTTTTTTAACCTTCGGACCGGGTGGCTTCGCCGAGCCGGGCGCAGGCCGCCGTTCTCCTCCTCTCAGACAGGTTCATGAAGACGGCATCAATGATGGATGCGGGGAGGCGGCGCCGAGCGCTCGCAGATCCACTGCTCCGCCGTAAATAAGATTTGTGTTTTGCGGGGAACTTCTCGGCTCCTGGTGTTGTTGGTTTTATGAATAATGCAGCGGCGGATGTGGAAATAATGCCTGTGGTTGTGAGCTCAATATTCTCTTTGATACCGTCGCCCCCTGCTTCTGCCTCTGCTGCTGCTTCTGCTTCTTCTTCTTCTTCGTCTGTTTTTTGCGGGGTAAAGGAGACGGCGGTCACGTCGGATGAGCGGCTCGCTGGTTGATGGTCGGCCAGACGGGAGGAAGGAGGGACGGATGAACGGAGGCAGGGTGACACGAGGAGGGGGCGGAGGAGAGAGGTGGAGGAGTGAGTGACGGAGACAGACGGAAAGAGGTTAGAGCAGAGAGGGGGATTGTGGGAAAAGGCAGCAGAAGAAAAGCCGTGGTAATGAGGAGAGTTTATCAGCTCTTTAGGTGCCGTCTGCTTATCAAACGGCTCCAAACACTCAAACTATTAACTATTAATACACTCCTCCACTATCGGCCTCTCGCCTCCTCCTGTTCTCCCCTCGGGGTCTCTCTCTCCTGCTCTATCGCCGCCTCTCTTTATCAGACGCCCCCCTCACCAGATTAACTATTTAATGCACTTGTCATTATCTGTCGGAGCCCAAAGCAATTTAGCGCTCTCCCATTCACCGAGACATTTTCTCACAAGCGCTCGGCTCCACTTTCTTCTTCTCAGTGGTTCTTTCACAAAAGGACGGACGGCGTCCTCCTGTCCCCCCCCACCGTCCCCACTGTCCCCCCCCGCCACCGCTCTCCGCCCGATATCTCCACAGCTTATTAAACTGCAGAGCATGTGTTGTAAAAGATTAATCTGCTGGTTTCCCATGCAAACTTAAATTAGTCCGGCTCGCCGTCCGCTGAACGCCGAGGCTTCTGCAGTCCGCCCCGAGACCGGGACGAGGAGGAGGAGGGAGGAGGAGGAGGAGGACGAGGAGGAGGAGGAGGACGAGGACGAGGAGGAGGACGAGGAGGAGGAGGAGGAGGAGGAGGAGGAGGAGAGAGGAGGACGAGGAGGAGGAGGAGGAGGGAGGACGAGGAGGAGGACGAGGAGGAGGAGGACGAGGAGGAGGAGGAGGAGGAGGAGGAGGAGGAGGATGAGGAGGAGGAGGAGGAGGATGAGGAGGGAGGAGGAGGAGGATGAGGAGGAGGAGGAGGAGGATGAGGAGGGAGGAGGAGGAGGAGGAGGAGGAGGGAGGAGGAGGAGGACAAGGAGGAGGAGGAGGAGGAGGACGAGGAGGAGGAGGACGAGGAGGAGGAGGAGGAGGAGGACGAGGAGGAGGACGAGGAGGAGGAGGAGGAGGAGGTTCATATCTGGACCAATGTCACACGAATCCTCCTTCTCCTCCTCCTCTCCTCTTCCTGTCCTCGTCAGTCTCCTCCTCCTCCTCCTGTTTTCCTCCCTCCTGCTCCCCTGTCCTCATTTTCCGTCTCTGCGTCCACCGAAAGGACAGACGTAAGCAGGAAAACTTCCTCCCAGCCCCGTCTCTCCTCCAGCCCGACGCTCTGGACTCGTTCATTGTGACGCTGAAGAGTCCTCGGCAGTTTTTCACGCTCAGATAAGACGTTTCAGAGACAATTACCGCTGCCGCTGAAGGGAACGTCGTCAAACGCTCATCCGCTGGTAGAGCGGGTCATCCCTCAGACGGTCGGTCACAGGTTCGATTCCCCGTCTCTCCTCGTCCACTTGAACGAGACTCTGAACCCTAAACCGCACCTTCACCGTTTAGCCAAGAGACGAGAGAAATAGTTCGATTGAGGTTTGCAGGATTGGTTCCCGAAGCAGACAGGTCACTGAGGTTCCCTGAGCATGACCTTTGACCCCCATCAGCTCGCTGGAGCGCCCTAATGTGGAGAAATGAGTTTTCCCAAGAGAATTTATACAGTATGGCTGGTTAGTTAGCAGAGGTGGAGATCGGCTGCTGTTCTGGTTTTGTTTCGGGGACGGATGGAGAGGAAAGCATCGGACAGACAGGCTGCTGGGAGGGATTCAAACCGTGGTTCTGAGGACAGGTAACCGTGGCGACAAACAGACGGATTGCCATTAAGTCATTTAAGATGGGAAGACGTTAATAAAAGGAGTAGAAAGTAAGAATGTTTACTTTAAAAGTCTTAGATCCCTGAAAAATCTGCCCTACTTTTGGGAAACAAACAGAAGAGAAACAACAGGAAGTGAAGGATGTGACCATCCAGTGACCTCTGACCTTTGAGGTTTAAACATAAACACGTCTCTGAGCTGGACACTTTATGTTCTAAGAACCCTATTGTCACATTCTTCTGCTCCTTCTCTTACTTCCTGTCCTTGTTTCAGACCTTCATTCGGCCGCCGACCTTCATCTTCCTGTTTCTCGCCCTGATTTTCATCTCACTTCCCTCCTGGTGTTTTCTGCCGTCTGTCCTCCTGGTCCTCGTCTTCTCCTCCCCTCCTGGTCCTCGTCTTCCCCTTCCCTCCTGGTCCTCGTCTTCTCCTTCCCTCCTGGTCCTCGTCTTCTCCTCCCCTCCTGGTCCTCGTCTTCTCCTCCCCTCCTGGTCCTCGTCTTCCCCTTCCCTCCTGGTCCTCGTCTTCTCCTTCCCTCCTGGTCCTCGTCTTCTCCTCCCCTCCTGGTCCTCGTCTTCTCCTCCCCTCCTGGTCCTCGTCTTCCTCTTTGTGCGTCTCTGGATGGTTTCTTTCATTTGAGATTTTAATGCCAGGGGGAAAACGTCTCCGACACCTCAAACAGTCCTCCCCGTGTTTTCTCTCTTTTTCTCGCCTCGTCGCTGCTGTTTTCTAGTTTCGTTCCCTCGTTAGTGCTCCACTTCTCACACTTGTTTATTGCCCTGGTTTTTATTCTGTGTTGATTTGCGGGTCTCGTTCCCTCTCCTGACTTTACGCTGCTGGTCCGACTGGGTCTATGGCGTCTCAGCTGTTCCACTTTTCATGGCCACAGCTTTCACCGGCGGCCGCTCGTTTCTTCTGAGACTGAGGCTGTTTTTAGACGTCTGATCCAAATGACATCCTGTAATCTGTTAAGTCTCTGCTTTGATTTGTACTGTTTGTGTTTGTGTCTTAAAATAGCAGAGCGCCACGATATGATTGTTCTCCCAGGGTTCTGTAGCAGCTGTACCTGTACGTTTAATTAAATAATGTTTTAAGCTCCATCTTATGCTGTAACAGGACATATCTTATCCATGTATGTTGGAGGAACTCCAAGCCAGCACCCCCCCAGGTGTTGCTGGACCTTGTCTCTTCAGGACTGAGTCTGATTCCTCTCTAGAACGCTTCCCGACCGGCTCTGCTCTGCTTCAGTCATAGTGATCCTGTTCGTGATGAGGAAACGCTACCAGAAGGACTCGCTGGCCCACATGAAGAACAGCGGCGAGATCCACGAGCAGCTGGTGACGTACGACGAGGAGGGAGGCGGCGAGATGGACACTAACGGGTACGGAGACCGAGAGACGTCCGGCTGCCGGTCCGAACGCCACCGAGGCGAGATCCAGCCGCTCGTCTGCTGAAGTGGTGTTCGGTCACTGAAACATCAGCTGATCTGTTCACAGCTGTTCAGAGAACCGGATTCATGAATATGGTCCAGACCAGGGGTGTTCAACCTGCGGCTCTGGAGCCACATGTGGCTCTTTAGTCCCTCTGTAGCGGCTCCATGAAGCCTTCACCACATGACACCTCAACAAACATTTAACTCATTTTTTAATTATCATATGATTCATTACTATTCGTTAAAAAGGGATTCAAGAAAGGTTCAAGTAAAATTGGGAAAAAAAGCAAAAACCACAAGAAATGGGGGAAAAAAATGATAGAAAAACCTGAAATGTCTCCAATTTCTAACATAAGAAAATGAAATATGGCAGAAAAAAGCATAGAAAACTATTTAAAAAGAGGTCAAATGGATAAAATTCTCAACAAAACAGCTAGAAAAGAACAAAACTGTTAAAATCAGGTACAAAAACAGGTTGGATGTAATGAAATGCTCACTGTTCTAACCTGTAGTTACAACTTCTTGAATGCATAAGACAGTTTTTGTTTGTTCATCAAAAACCAAGAATGAAACTTCCTGAGCTGCTTTCGCCTCATTTTAGAGGCTCAATGTTCTTTATGGCTCCAGAACAACTTGACTTGACAGAAAGTCACTGAAATGTCTCTTTTGGTCATGACGGTTGCAGAACTCTGATCCAGAATGTGTTTTCACTTTTATAAACAAAGGCTGTAGACAGTCTTCTGTCCTCTCAGCCTCCTGATCCTAACGGCCTGAAGACACGTCGACACGTCCCGTAGGTCCAGGGTTCGCTTGACTGCATTCTCTCTGTGATATTTATCATTTTCAACACGACAGTAGTTCATGAGCTGCACCAGAGCTTCCTGTAAGACTTATCTTTGCTGACCCACTTCACTCAAAGAACTTTAATCTAATCTGAGTGTAATCTAAGCAGTGCAGTAGCAGCCATAATCCTGCGCTATCCATATCATCCCCTCCGCTCTCCGAAGGCGCGCAACCTCAAAGCTGTCCCTGTCTCCCTCAGCTACGACGTGTCCATCCTGTCCTCCGCCTGCCACGACGGCTCGCTGCTGCGCCACCCGGACCGCCACCCCCACCCGTCGCTGTACGCCATGGTGCAGAAGCAGCAGCCCCACCGCGGCCAGCCCGCCGCCTGCAAGGGCGACATGGCGGCCATGATCGAGGTGAAGAAGGACGAGGCGGACCACGACCGGGACGGCTTCCCGTACGACACGCTCCACATCTACGGCTACGAGGGGCCCGAGTCGCTGGCGGGGAGCCTCAGCTCCCTGGAGAGCTCCTCCACCGGCTCCAACCTGGATTACGACTTCCTCAACGACTGGGGTCCGCGGTTCAGGACCCTGGCCGAGCTGTACGGCGTGGACGGACCCGAGTACTACCACCAGTACTGAGGGGAGGAGCCAAACGCACACACACACACACACACACACATCCAGCGTGTCGAAAAGAGCCATAGAAACACAGTCAGTTTGACCGGAGGCAGGCGGCGGGACAGAAACGTCCTCCGGCGGGCGCCATGTCTTTCTCCAGCAGCATCTTCCGTCATCCCGTGTGATTCAGCGAGTCCATCCGTGTGTTGTGCCTCCCGTTTCCTCACGCCGAGTCGGTAAATTTCATCAAAATCAAGAACGCTCCATCCAGACGAACCCGGGATTTGGTTTTTTTTGTTTTTTTTTTTGAAGAAGCCACATGGGACAGCAGGAGAAAACCAGGCCTCACCGGAAGAGAACCACACTCCATTTAAATCTGCCCACGGTGCTTCAAAGCCGTCACCATCCTCACTTTTTCATTATTTCACATGCAAACTATCTGAACGTCCACAACGGACAGAACCAGTCAGAGCTTCTCCTGGACAGGTTACTGCAGGACAGACGTGTCAACAAGCACTATTTCATTCAAACATTTATCACTGAAAAACAAACACAGCCCATAACTCAAGAAAATCAAGGACTTTTCATCTCATGTTCCTGAAGGACAATCAAACTGTTGTTGTTATTTAGGGTTTACTTTAAAAATGTAAAAGTAACTGCCACTTTTGAATATTTTTTTTTCTGTGCACTCGTATTTCATCTTTTTCGTGTTGCCTGTCACGTCCGCTCTCACATGCAGCACGTTTCTGACAGCCGCTGTGTTTAACGTCGGTCTTGACTTGGTTCAGCGTCCCGTCACTCCTGCGCTTTGTTATACCAGGAAAATTCAAACACGACTGGAAATCAAGCGTTTTGTCCACAGTAGGCATTAAGGTGAGCCTGAAGACCTCCAGTGAACGACCGTCCAGATTCACCAGAATCGCACGTGGAGTTCCTCAGGGTTGCATCCTGGGCCCACTGCTTTTACAGGCAAAAAAAAAAATTGCAGATTTCACTCAAATCTACAGTTTTTGTTTGGTTTTAATCAAACAGAAATCATTTAAACTGACCTTCCTTTGATAACATGAGCCTTGTTTCACCACCCAGCCACCGCTGAGGGGACCAGAACTTCCAGACTGTTTATGGTAATATTTCTAAAGCAGTTGAAAGCAGAAAAATTAAACTTTGAGCATCATAGATATGCCGTGGATATTGAATAAGTGCCAGATATTGAAAGTTGGGCTTTCTTGGATAAAGAGGCAGAAGCCCTCGGCCACTCCACAAAATTACAGAAGAGCATTTGAAAAAGATTAAAAAAAAAGAAAAAAAAAAAAGAAAATGAGAAATCCAAAATAAACTGCTATATCCTGTTTAACATTCAAATATATTAAATATGTCAGAACCAGTAAGCTGAATATTAGAGGAGCTGTAATGTTTGTTTGAAAGCGAGTCATTACTTCTATTTTCATCTTTTTATTTGTTCTTTATCCCCCATCACAGTCGTCTGGTTTGGCTTGTGATCTCCTCTAACTTTGAAGTGTGTGTGTGTGTGTGTGTGTGTGTGTGTGTGTGTGTGTGTGTGTGTGTGAGAGAGAGAGACAGAGAGAGAAAAAGAGCCTCAAACGTAACAAAAAAAAGTGAGTTTCTGTTTTGATGTGAAGTTGGCGATTTGATTTGTGAATCTGGAGGCCGGGGGGCTTCGGGGGGCTTCGGGGGGCTTCGTGGCGGTGAGCGTTCGCCACATCAGCTGGAAGGGGGTCGGAGTTGTTTGATCGCAGTCGGACGCTGTGTGTGTTTTCCCCGTTGTCCGGAATATGAGAAAAGGCCGTTGTTTTCCTGAGAGGCTCCGTTCTCTCTTGCTCCGTGGTGGATCGGAGGTCATTCCGTCTCGGAGGGGTTAGAATGCTATTTGGTATCCAAAGACAACACAGATGTTTGCTCAGAGAAGCTTTCACAATAAAAGCACTGACAATTTCTAGTTTAATAGCATTTCGCTCTTTCAATTCCAATTTTCATCTTCTAACTAAAGCTTAGTGTACATTTCATTAAAAAGTAAGATTTAAAAGTTGGAGTGTTGTTTTGAGCCGAGGTCCAACATGGATGAGGAGCCGTTTTAGAAGTGACTCATTTTGTCTATTTTCTCTGTTATTTGGCGAGGGGACAATACACAGACAGACGGATAGGAAATGACACTGCGGCTGTTCACACAGAGGTCGCGGCGAGTTCCCGGCTTTTATTTGACAGAATCCGTCATCGCAGATATTCTCCTAGGTCTACTCCGACAGAAATCATCGGGAAAACTCAGGAAGCACCCAGCTGCAAAAAGCAGCTCGTTGAGCCGCCATCATGACTCCGATGGCTTTAACCTCGCATCCTTCTGGGCTACTGTACGGCCATAAAGCCACAAATCAATCCAGTCCCACTTTATCGGCGTCTTCCAGCGGGCCGGGGCCGAACGGGGCTTTCTGAACGTGGCTCAGGAGCTGAGAAAACTTTTTATAATTTGATTCTTTCACCTGAATTTCAACAATTGTCCACAGTTTAACGGCACGATAGCCTGCAGCTCTCAGTGTGATGGATATGAGACAATGTGAGATTTCACTCAGCTTGAAGAGTCTGTTGACCAACAGTCCAACAAGTAGAACATCCAACAGAAAAACACAGAAACTTTGTTTCTGAGACACTGAAAGCTGCATCAGACAACACTTATTCACCTTTTTTAAAAAAGTCAGCTTTATTTTTTTCCTTATTTCAACTAACACACAACTTCCTCCAATGGAAAGCCTGTTTAGTCAGGTTTCAGCGAGAGTTATTCTATTTGATTTGAGAGAAGAAATCCTGAAAAACCAAAAATTAAAGATAAAACTCTTCAATTGCTTCATTGAAAATCACAATTTTGTGAATTTAGGACTGATGAATTACTTGGCAAAACGGCAGATGTGACAGTTAGACTCTGTATGATGACTTTAGAGAATCGAAGAGCTCTGCTTTTCATTTCTGACAGAAACCAAAAGTCCAGGTTCAGACCAAAAGTCAAACTTCTCTGAGACAGAGTCTGTGCAGCGAGAGCCGAGGAATCGTCAGGCTTGTTTCTGGCCGGAGCCACAGAAGCAGCTGCAGATACTGACCGAAGCGTCTCTTTTGTTAAACGTGTCGTTTCCTCTGCGGATGTGCTGGAAAACCCAGGAGCTCTTAAAGTAATCAGGAAGTGGCGGCAGCGGTCCCGGTGGACCCCGTGTGACCCCCCTCACCCCCTCCCCCCCAAACAGCACCTGGTGCAGAAGCCATTCATCAAGCGCTCACTCACAGGCATTAGAAAAATAAACCAGGGCTTCTGCAGGTGAGGAAGGTCACCGACTGTCCGAGTTGCCCGGCGGCCCGTTGCTCCGAGTCGTCCGAGTCGTTTCTTTGTCTCTAAAGTGATTTCGTCTCAGTTTGGGAATCGCGGTTTGTTTACCCGACTGTTGACTGTGTGTCTGAGTGAGTTTTCTTCGGACCGGGCCTGTGAGGAATGCTCCTCGGTAAACTGGACACAATAGCTGGAAGCCCCGTCAGTGTTTTCCTGTCGGGTTCATTCGGACGGCGGTTCCTCCGTCCACCTCACTCTCAGCCGCGCTCTCCACCGTATCGCCACCGCCGCCGCCTCTAATCAGCCCGAACCAAACACTGGACTGGACTTCCTGTCCATCAGGGCTGTGCCCGCCCCTTCCTGTCTCTGTTATCTCCCTCTGGCTGGCTTCCTGTTAGCGTGGCGGCCTGGGAAACAGTCGGACAGAGGAAGAGGGGAGCGAGGCGAGGAGAACAACAATGTGGAGCAGCGATGAGTTTCCCAGCCGGGCGGAGGAGTGTGTGAGGAAACACTCAGCGAGTTTCATTAGCATCCTGCTAATGTGTGCTTTACAGGGAGCTGCACCGCTTTATGTTAAACTTCTTGATCCTAAATAAGAGTAAAGACATGAATATATTCCAATTGTTATTACTTTTTACTTTTTTTGTGCCTATTTGTTGTTTTTAGCAATTACGTTTTGCACTTCGTGATCACTTCAAGTTCATCTTTGTAAAATGGAGAAAGAAAAGTGATCATTCCAACACCTGAAAGCTTTTACTGCTGCATTTCCAAAATGTGGCTCAAAACAAACCTAATTTTACCTTCTATTCAATGTCTCCATTCACTGAAGCAACAATGGCTAATGGCTTTTCTGGCAGCCATCTTTGTTTGGGTCGAAGAATTGAGGAGAAAAAAACAACAACTTCCATTTAGCTTCAACCTTCCTGAAGGAAAGTGTGTTTTTGTTCCACTTTCTCCAAGGCAGCAGTGTTCCAGCTGGCCCTCGTGTGTCTCATCACCGTTAATCTGCAGGGCTGTTGGCTCTTCAAACATCTGGAAAGTCTCGGTGTTAGCAAGCAGCAGCTCACAAAGCTGCTCCGTTCTGCCTTCCTGAGAGCAGCAGAGTTTAGGGGAGGAATGAATTACACTGAACCGGAAGAATTTTGTCTTCAAAATTGTCTTTTTAATGAGTGCCACAGTGTAGCAGCGGTTAGCGGCGGCTAGTCGCTAGCAGCATCACCTCAAAACAGTCAGGCTGCACTTTAAATCAGAGGGTGTTTCAGCGTGAAGTTTGCACATGAGTCCTGGTTTTTGGGTTTTCTGTGATTCTCTCTGAAATGGTGGCTCTTTATTGACCATAAGAGTGAGTGCTAGCCGTGTGCTAGCGGTGCGTTCAGCATGCAATAACCTGCTGAACGCTCTGTCAAAGCAGTCCCTGGTCGGAACTTTCTGGTGTTTAGATCACATTTCCAATGGTTTCTCTCACTAAGAATAGATTTTGTGTTTTTTAAATTGTTCCGTATGATCGGGCGTTAGCCGCGTGGTCATCAGGAAACTGGTTACCGCTCCTTCTCCAGTCCACATTTAGCATTTTGACTCAATCAAGTGACTAAATTCTTGTCGTTTGCTGGCTATCTGCCCCTGCTGCTCTCTGCGGCTTCAGTCCTCTTTCAGCTGGTTTACTTGTTCAGTCCTAATCTGGACGAAGCAGAAACAACAATTGTTATACGCATCAAACACACCAACGTATTGTTCATGTCGTGATTGTGTCTTACACATTTTCATTTTGTGTGCGATCAATATGATCGATCGGATTTAGGTTCTGGGTTTCATTTTTGCTCGTTACCTTCTTGTTTTCACTCCCGACTCGTCAAAGTCTAAGAAGCAGATCATGGCCTCATTGACTCATCACCGATTTCAAGCCTCCATAGTGTTTAGAACTTGTTGTTCTCTTTGGTTTCACCAAAAAAAAAAAAAAAAAAAAAAAACCAGCTCCCACTAGTGGACCAACAAGAGAACAACGCCATTTTCAGCGATATGCTGTAAACAGACACGGTGTTTAAACATTTGAAAGCAGGTGTTGAGGTGTGAACGTGGCCTGATGTCCTCTGGAACCGTCAGGAGAACAGATTCCACACTGGTGACGGAGAAAGAGCCATGATTGATCGGGATTATGGGAGCGAGAGCGTTCAGACATTAAATCTCTCAGGGTGGGCCGCAAACCTCAGCCCCGGTTAAAGAAACACAAACAGCTGATTTCTAATGACTCCATCCTCATCTGCGTGTCTCATCTTTTATTTTATCTAAACAAAATGTACATAGAAGAAAAATGTGCCTGATGGTCTTTTCTCTCTGGCTTCACCTTCTTTATCTCATTTTATTTTGAAAAAACTGTTGAAAGCATTTTAAAAACTTGACACAATTTGTTTTTATCGCTGTTTAAGAAAAAAAAAGGTTTATTCTCAAACAATGAACAGTGTGTGATGCACGTGTGTGTGTGTGTGTGTGTGTGTGTGTGTGTGTGTGTGTGTGTGTGTGTGTGTGTGTGAGATTGTGCGTACACCTCTCTGTGTGTCAACCCATCTAGAATAAAGCAGAACAAGCACATAAACACAACGGTTCTTCTGTAAATAAGGGGTCTGCGAGGGAGCGACATGTGCCTTTAAAACAAACTAATTCATTCTTTCTGGATGTGAACACGACGTTTTTCTATATTGTTTTTATGGTGTAAAGCAACTACTTTTTATGACCTGACTTTTTTGTAAGTGTAGAATAAAGAATAAACATGAGACGATGATTTTTTTTTTCTTGGTTGTTTTCTGTCTGATATTTGCCGTTTTATTGCTTGAAACGGGACTGGGATCAGAAACGATGATTTAAGGAGTAAATTTAGCAGCTCATACACATCAAAACACAGTTTAACAGTTGAACTCAGCTGAACTCGTTTCTCTGTTGATTTTAGATACGATCAGTGAAATATTCTAATATTTGCAGCAACTTCCTGAAGCGTTAAACCCTGAAAGATTAACTGATGTAATGATCCTGATGCACTGCAGAAGCAGGGCTGGGCAACATAAGGCTCGAGGGCCAGACGTGGCCGTTTGGCTCTGCTCGACTGGCCCTCGACATGCCTCTGAGAAATCCTGGATCCAAATTAAAATCACCATTATCGACTTTATCGATTCAAAAAAGGTCACATCTGTGGTGTTATTGACGAGGCTCTCAGAGGATCAGAAAAGGGTTTGAACTTCTTCACTGTGTTTAACGCAGACACTGTATTAAGCTGGCCGACATGGAACTTTATTTTGAAAGAAAATCCAAAAAGGAAATTCTTTGTGCCCACTGGATTCCCAGTAAAGACACTCTGGTGAGAAATCACGATGCCTCAAGTCCAACAATTAATTTAACCTCAACAAGTCCCGTTGAATTTAAGTCAGCTGTTGAAACTGCAGCATCCAACTTCCTGCAGGGACTGACCAACTCTTTCAATTTGGCCTTAAAACTGCCTTGAAATGCACAACAACCGAATTTAAACATGCAATTCAAAACTTGATTAATCACGATTAACTACAGAAATTCTGCAATTAATCACAATTAAGGAAATTAATGTTTCAATGGCCCTAGTGATCGGCCATTATTACATTGATTACCTGGCATCTTGGCCAGCAGAGCTAGAGGTTGTTACAGCGCCTAAAAATAAAGATGAATAATGAAAAAAAATGTCGTTTTTTTACCAATGTTTTTACCAATGTGCTTCACCAATGTTCTGACCTCAGAATTAAATGGCGCTCTGGAGACAAAGGCGTTGCTGAAGTGGAGCCAGTGTCTGTTTTTTCATGTTAAACTAACAGCTCCCCATGTGTTTCTGCTAAAAACAGCAGAAACTGGAACCTGCTGCTGGAACCAAGCAGTGTTTGGGTCAGAGGAACGATCTGCAGCACATTGTCAGGAGGAAGCGTCAAGGCTGGAGTGTGTGTGAACACAGTGTGTGTGTCAACAGGCCCGGCGCTTTGAGTAAAGCGATCCGGCGTGTCAAATGTTGCACATTGCTCGACCTTTGACCCCTGACGAGCCGTCGGACGTGAGGCGGACCAAACCCGGGTGTCTTTACAGGTTGTTTTTTTTAAGTGTAAATTCAACACAGGTTCAGTGAAGGAAGGCGGAGTCTGAGGGCGGAGCTCCAGATGTGATCAAGATGGTGTGATAAACAAAACAGCTTTCTGAGGACATCTTGGTCTGATTTAAACACCACACACACACACACACACACACACGTTTGTACAGCTATATGTAATGAGGACACTCATTGACATAATGCATTTCCTATCCCCTTACCCTAACCATCAAAAATTAATGCCTAACCCTGACCCATACCCTAAACCTAACCTAAACCTAGTTGCAACCCTAAACCAAAAATCAAGTCTGAACCCTCAAAAAAACCAAAAAAGGTCTGTCGAATAGTGAGGACCGGCAAAAATGTCCTCACTTTCCGAAAATTGTCTTGAGTGAAAGAGTGAAAGACATGCGCTCTAATTTGTCTTGGTTAATGTTTCATAGTAAAGTACAATATACGTTGTTAGTACTGTTGAAGAAGATCATCATATCTAAAGAACCTGACATTTTATTTCAGAGAGTGACGTTTGTAAATCAGATCCATGTTCATCCCACACGAAGCGCCTCTGGAGGAGACTTGGTTGTTGACCACTGTTTTTTGCAGAAGCCATCTTTATACAGGGCTTCTCAGCTATGGAACAAACTAGCTCATAGAATTAGAGACTCCACGTTACAAGCATTTAAAAAATCTGTTAGATCTTTGGTGAGTGACACGCTGATTGAGTTGGGCTAAAGAGTTGTCAATATATGTACGGCGAGAAATGTCTTTGTAAACTTTTGTTTTAACTTCTCTTTTACTGTAATTTTTTGTTAATGTTTTTATTGGGGCCCCAGGAAGACGAGCAACCACCACGGTGGAAGCTAATGGGGATCCCTAAACAACAATAAACAATAAACACTCACACACACACACACGTTTCTGCTTCTATAGTTGTGAAGACATTCATTTCCCAGCCCCTTACCCTAACCTTCACCATTACAATAAATGCCTAAGCCCAACCCATGCCTAAACCTGACATAAACCCAGTTCTAACCCTGACGCAAAAATCAAGTCTTAACCCTCAAAAAGGTTTGTGGAAAAGTGAGGACCGGCAAAAATGTCCTCAGTCTGTTCATTTAAAACTCATTCTAGTCCTCACTGTGAAGTATCTACAAGAACACGTTTCCCACTGGCCAAAAAACCCGTTTAAACCCACCAATACCCGGCTGCTGATGGCAGTGGGAAAGGGTTTACCTGGCATCTCGACCCGGGTCGATGCGGTGATTTCCGTGATGATGTCGCCGTAGCATGGCTACGTTAGCACGCTAGTTATTTTTGGTGAGATATCCTTCATTAAGACGACTCAGCGTTGGTAAGACGGTGAGATCAGAGAGCTTCTCTTGATCCGGGGAAAGAGGAGAGTCGTCGACCCCTCTCCCCTCTCCATCACACTGATGATGTCATCAACGTGGGACACTATCAGCAGCTCGCCTGCAGACAGTTAGACCCGGGTCTGCAGGCGGTGGGGAAGGGGTATTGGAGGGGCAGGAGACTCGCTCCTCCTCGTCTTGGCTCCGCCCCTTCCTCTCGTCCGAACGGGCCGGGCCGGGAGCTCCGGCGCCGCGGTCGAACAGGAAAAGCAGAATATGGGAGCGGAACCCACGGTTCCTCCTGGAACACGATTCCAAGGAGACGGCGGAGGATAATCCTGTGAAGGCTGATCAGAGCGGAGCGGGCGGCGGTCGTGTTTACGGCAGAACGAGCCGTTTACACGACTCCAGCATGTAATCCGCTCAGGAAAGACGCCGCCTGGTTTGAGCCCGTTGTTTGTTAGCATGAAGCTCAGAAATGAGGAAAGCTGTTTAACCGGCCAGCGTTAAAACGCAGCGATTCGCTGTGGTGATACGTGAAGGTAATGTTCAGCATGAAAGTGCTTTAAAAATCCGCCTCTACAGACCGTGTGATCAATCTGCATGAGTTCTTCTGTTCTATCAGTTTTGCGTTCTTGGTTTTTCGCTGTAGAAGTTCCTCATATTCAGCAAGCGAGGAATGAAATAACAGAATTAAAGGTGCTGTAGGCAGGATTTTGCTAGTCAATGCTAGTTTTTCTGTGTTTTATTTGGATTAAATGTTAGAGTATCCATTGATAATCCTTTAGGAGTGTAGCATAATTGCTCTACCGCGAGGGCGCAGCGTTTCCATCTGTCTCTGTTCTGAGCTGAAAAGGAATCTCGACAGCTCCAGGTATCTTTGACCAATCAGAAGAGCCCCTGAGGCTCTAACTGTGATTGGTCGAGGGGCGTTCGTCGCACGTTCTTGTGGGAGGGGCTTAACTTGCGTAAGGGCATGATGTCAGAGAAAACAGGACAGGATTGACTGTGCTGGGTTTCAAATCGCCATCTTGCTGAGGTAACCCTAAGCAAGATGGCGGAGATGCGGAATCCTGCCTACAGCACCTTTAAGGTGGAGGTTCTACTGGCGTGGATTCAAAACAGTGTATTCTGACGGCACACACTAACCACTGCACCACAGCAGAGCACACAAGAAGAAGAAATGTTTGGTAACACTTTATTTGAAGCCCCCCTGTATAACACATTATAGATACATTTATAAAGCATTATAATGCCATTATAACACGTGTAGCTTTAGTTACAAACATTCATAGATGATCACAATGCCAGGACCTAACCCTAACCCTAACCCTAGTCCTAAACTGTATAGTGAGTTATAAAGCATTGTGATCATTGATGAGTGTTTATAACTACTTACAATGTGTTCTACCGGGTGCTTCAAGTAAAGTGTTACCAAATGTTTAAATGCAGGCAGGAAGAGACGGAACCTGACAACTCAGAGGAGTTCTCACACAAACATGCAGACAAAACACTGCGGCTGACACACACACACACACACACACACACACACACACACACACACACACACACACACACACGCACAGTCTCGTATTTCTATCCTTGTGGGGACCTTCCATTGACTCCCATTCATGTCTAGCCCCTAACCCTGACCCTTACCCTAACCCTAACCCACACCACAACAAAGCCTAACCCTAAAGAAATGTTTTTGCACTTTTACTTTTTTCAGTAACAACAACATGGTCAAGAAAACACTGTTTCTCCTACTTAGGACCGGAAAAAGGTCCCCACAAGGCACGTCGTTTCACGTTTTGCTATCCTTGTGGGGACATTTGGCCCCAACAAGGATAGAAATACGAGAACACACACACACACACACACACACACACACACACACACACACACACACACACACACACACACACACACACACACGAGAAAATCAAGTTCAATGGGGATGGATGGATGCATACATAATAAGAAATAATAAGATTGATGATGTGACAAATAATCAGGCAGAAAACCCCGGGAAGGGTTGGAATGGCAGGATTATTTCTTCATGGACTCCAGAGCGGAACATCCTGGAGTCTGAACTCAAACCTGAAGCTTTATCAGCGGATCACGAGGAGCGACCAGACACTGCTGCAGCAGCGCTCTGTCGCCACACTGTGGCTTCCTGCTCTCATTACAGCCTGATTCAGACTCAATCAGCCTGAAGGAAGGAAGGCAAAGGCAGTTTGTGTCCATTTTATTTAGTCTGCATTCTCACAAAAGCAATCAAAGACTCCAATCTCAACATAAATCTCATTAAATGAATGTAAAATCCAGAGAGAAGTCCTTGTAAAGGTTGAATTCTGCGTGTTTTGTTGAACTCCCCCTGACAGCGCGGCCCGGAGGCTGATGCTCCTTTCAGCTTTAAGTCTAACGCCTTGTTGTAGACCTGTTCAAAAAAATCCTTATCTCAGATTTTCATTCCCTTCCACCTTTGGCAAAGCCACATAATGTACATATTTTAGTGATATGGAGAACTTTATAACCTCTAATTGTGTATGTGCTTGGTGTCATGTGAACGGAAATTTTATAAACTTTCAGTTGTTACAAGCTGTTATGCCATAACATTAATAGCTGTGTCTTTAAGAAAAACAGAACCACATGGGCTTTGTTTTTAAGCGATTTCACCAATACGTCAACAGTACAACTTCATGGCTCTTGTGGCAGCAGAACTGTGGTCCCAGCAACATATAAATGATATATTCAGTCATTTTCGAGCTTTGAGAATGGGACTCAGGCCGTACTCAATAAAAATCTGAGATAAGGATTTTTTTGAACAGGTCCAGCCTTGTTGTTTTTATTTTTTGTGAAATGTTTCTGGTGTAAATCCGTCTGACATCTCAGCTCAGCGTTCACCGTTGTGTTCTGTCTGCTGCGCTTCAGCAATGGGTTAAAAAAATCAACAGTTTTTATGATTCACTTGGTCATTTCGCGTGGCCGACTTGGCGCCTCTCACAGGCTAGTTTTGGCCCACAGGTCTTATGTTTCACACCCTTGTGCTGCTGATTACAACAGAACTTTAAACAAGTATTATGAAATGTGAAAATAATGGTCTTTTACAGTATTTAGTTTTTTCATTCGTATTATTTTCAGGATCAGTTCTTGTAGAGTTAAAATTTTCAATACTTTGTGGGAAAAAAACCACCTAATTTAACATGATTAATGTGCAAAAAGCTTCACATGAAGTGAAAACGTGAGCAGTGGAGGTAAAGTGGGAGACTGAGGCCCTCTGGTGGATGGATGGAGCACTACAGGTTCAGGTGACTGAAACAGCCTGACACTCAGGAAGTCAGTTCACTCATGCTATTCTTATTCATATGTTCAATTCTCCTTTAATCGGTGCCATAATGCTGAAATGACTGCACATGAAAGTGTGTGTCTTCAGCCCACATGACGTGAAACACACAGCCCTGGGTATTAACACTGCGACAACAACCCAGTGAGTCCCTGGAGTCCGAACCCTGCAGGGTTCATCCACTCACAACACGAACTAATGAGGTCTGAAGAATCTGAAGTCACTTAAACCACACAGGTGAAGGAGACACTTTCTGGAAACACTATAAGTTTAATTTATTTAAAAAAAGGTGAGTTTGTAAAAAAAAAAACATGCAGGATGCAGCTTCTGCAGATGTTTCTTCAATATTTCACTGGGTTTTGCACCTGAAGGTTTCTTTAAAATTGGATTTATGTTTGGTTTTTGTGACATTATCACGATATAAAGAAAACCTTTAAGTTAAAGCTGAACGGTTGTTACTGTTTTAGCTCCGGCCTGCTCGGACTGACACAGAATCAACAGGCTTTTTACCAACATCAGCCTGGAGACTGCTTTCAGATTGCAGTTATTTATTTTAGGCTTTGTGACAAAACTTCTATTCCCAAAAGAAATGGAAGAAAAATTTGGATTTATCCATATTTAAAGGTATTTGAATGCCTGTGTGCAGCTTCAATGAGACAAATAAGGTGACGATTTCAATATACGAGTATATTGAATAAGCATGTCATGTATATCGTATAAGCATGTCTGTTTGCCAACAGAATAAAAAAGTAATGCTTATATCTAAAGTGTATAAAGGTCATGGTGACTGTTTCCGCTCTGCTCCAGAAAACACCTCAACAGCAGGAAGGAGAGGCTTCAGCAGCAGGACCCTCACTCCTCAGACACTCTGGTCCCCAAAATCGAAAATGTCTCGATTTTGCAGAATGAAACGGAAAAGTTATCAGTTTTCCATGAACTGTTCCAGTGATTCGGGGTTTGTGGTGAAAGCTTCCCTCCATCCTCCACAGCAGCGCTGCAGTCAGTGAACCGGCCGAACCGAGCCGAGCAGAACCGAGCCGTGCCGAACAGAGACGAACCGCGCGACGCACGCGCGGCGGAGGGAGAAGAGGAAGAGGAGGAAGAGGAAGAGGAAGAGGAGGAGGAGGAGGAGGAAAGGGTGTCTGACAGAAGCAGATGGAGGGTAACGATGTATCGATAGAGGAGGAGGCGCGCGGATCGCAGACCGGGAGGAAGTGAGGACACGCGGAGGGAGCCGAGCGGAGCCGAACTCAGCCGAGCAGAGCCGAGCGGAGCCGAGCGGAGCCGAGCGAGCGCGTCTCCGCTGTCGTGCGGCTAAAATCTCGGGTTTCAACCAACCGAGCTCTATTCTGAGGAGGTGGGCCAAGTCCCGAGAGAGAGAGAGAGAGAGAGAGCGAGAGAGAGAGAGCGAGAGGAGGAGGAAGAGGAGGAGGAAGAGGAGGAGGAAGAGGAGGAGGACGCCTGGCTCCTGGAGATCAGACCGGGATGTCGTTGCTGCTGCTCTTCATGCATCCTGCATCCAGGACCAGACGAATTGACATTTCCTCAATATTCACGGTAAGATGCAGATCCTCCCTCCTCTCTCCATCCCTCCATCCATCCGTCCTTCCCTCCATCCACCCCTCTCCACCTGCAGCATCGCTCCAAACGCCTCCTCTCCTGCACAGGTCTGTTTGCATGTCTGCAGGGCAGAGCCGCCTGGATATATGTTAAAGTTGATCCTCCCTCGCGCTTTAATTATGTAATGATCCAGAGGGCGGCTGACCGGACCGACTGGCCATCGATCCCTGCAGCCTGCAGGGTGTGTTTATCCATCCTGAACTCACACACAAGTGTTGCAGTCCGTGCATTTCGGAGAGACATTGTTCTCTGCCAAACAAAAGCCCTGCAAGTTTATGTAACTGCACAGAGGCTTGAAGTTGAGCCAGTGCCGTAATAAATGCATAAAACCCGCTTCTCCTGCAGCTGCTGCAACATTAAAATGCTGTTTACACATTAATGCATGAGTGCTAATCCAAAAACTGCTCAAATGAGGCCACTTCTCCTCCTTTTTTCACTCTTCCACTTTTCGTTACGTAACAGTTTCGTGCATGTTGCTCTGCTGCATTCATACTTTACTGTTTGCAGAAGCAAGTTGGATTTTTTTACAGGCAGGGAGAGAAACGAGCTTCTGCTCAGCAGAGGGAGGAAACCCACAGGTGCAGACATGCGGAGAAGCACGGGACTAAAACCAGTTTCCAGAGGAGGGATGCAGGCTTAAAGTCAAACTGTTCAAACTGAACACTGAAGCCGCTTCGTCCTTTAATATCGGTTTTCAGAAATTAAAAAAATAAAAAATAAAAAGAAAATCAACATTTATGTGACTGAAACGAGGGTGTGTAAGGACAGTGGGTATTTCCCGGTGGGCTAATTAATGCTACTAGTTACTTATTATATACTACTAAAAACAATGCTAATTAGCATTAGTTTTTTCCTAAAGATCGCTCAGTTGATTACTGTTCAAACAGTTTGCTGTCTGTGTATATATGAATGTGAACAGTAGTGGAGTTGAGTGTTTGATTACAGTTACTAGTTACCTGTAGTAAAGCCACTGTGGATTTGCTTTACTAGGCAGGATCACTACTACGAGTTACTCTACACATCCAAACATACATTTGTTGGACGTTTCTACATGCATGTGAATAACAGAGGAGTCATTGTATAAGTTGATTAGAGTTACTAGTTACCAGTGGTTAAGTTACTTTACTAGTTACTGAAGATTAGTACTCGAGTCATTGATTACTGTACTATTACAAACCCTCATTAGTTTGTAACGTGTGTGCATGAATGTGAATAGTGGAGGAGTTACTGTATTTTCGTAGTTGATTACAGCTACTAGTTACTAGTAACTGTTAGAAATAGCAGTCATGTTACTGTGGGTACGAGATACCAGCTACTAAACTGGACGACTTTATGAGAGTCGTCTCTGTTGGTCAGTGTTTTCAATAAAAGTGCATTTACATCATGACCAGCTGATGAAAAATAGTACTTGATTATACTGTAACTACAAGTTACTGCTTTAAACAGGAGTAGTTAGTTAAGTTTGTTTCATTTTGCTGAACAGTCGTACTGTTGGTTACTGTACTGATACAAACGGGTTCCGGTCTGCTACTCCTCAGAAATCTGGTCAAAAATCCAGGTTTTCTTTGGACTTTTCACTTTTCTGCTCGGCGGCTTGGCCGGACTGGAGCCTCCTGCGGCCCGGTTATGGACCACGGGCCTCATGTTTGACGCGTCTGGTGAGATCTGACAAATCATGTGAAGAAAGCCGAGTAAATGAGGAAACATAATGAATGCAGATGTGTGCGTGTGTGTGTGTGTGCGTGTGTGTAAAAGGTCTGATTAGTGTGTAAATGCCCTTCACAGTCATCAATACCCCATCTGGGGCAATATTTGATGAAAAATGTGACAAAAGCACAGTGAAAGACACACACACACACACACACACACACACACACACACACACACACACACACACACACACACACACACCAGGAGCCTGTGGGTGGAGATACACTGGTTTGGATCAGTGTTTTTTCCTCCCACTCGCTGGACTCTCTGGTTCGGTACAGTAGCCTCGGCGCCTCGGAGCAGCTACAGTAAACCGGTCAGCTGGTCATTAACGCCGCTGCGCTTCACACACCTTCAGAAGGGTTTTCACAGCAGACCGATCGGAGCCGGTCCAGAGGGGATCAGCCTCTGCAGCAGGGGGGTCTGCAGGAGACCCGCACGGCGCTGCAGAGGAGGCAAAGACCCGGGTCAGGCTTTGATTTGGCGCAAATTCATTAAACCAGGAAGCCCGACTGATGCTCATGTGTCGAAAGAAGGCAAGTAGAGAGTAGATTATCTGAATCTAGATGTGTGAAATGAGTGAAGTCGGAGGAAGATGCTCTATAATCTGGATGTTAGAGGAGGAAGATGCTCTATAATCTGGATGTTAGAGGAGGAAGATGCTCTATAATCTGGATGTTAGAGGAGGAAGATGCTCTATAATCTGATGTCAGAGGAGGAAGATGCTCTATAATCTAATGTCAGAGGAGGAAGATGCTCTATAATCTGATGTCAGAGGAGGAAGATGCTCTATAATCTGGACGTTAAAGGGGGAAGATGCTCTATAATCTGGATGTTAGAGGAGGAAGATGCTCTATAATCTGGATGTCAGAGGAGGAAGATGCTCTATAATCTGATGTCAGAGGAGGAAGATGCTCTATAATCTGGACGTTAAAGGGGGAAGATGCTCTATAATCTGGATGTTAGAGGAGGAAGATGCTCTATAATCTGGATGTTAGAGGAGGAAGATGCTCTATAATCTGGACGTCAGAGGAGGAAGATGCTCTATAATCTGATGTCAGAGGAGGAAGATGCTCTATAATCTGGATGTCAGAGGAGGAAGATGCTCTATAATCTGATGTCAGAGGAGGAAGATGCTCTATAATCTGATGTTAGAGGAGGAAGATGCTCTATAATCTGATGTTAGAGGAGGAAGATGCTCTATAATCTGGATGTCAGAGGAGGAAGATGCTCTATAATCTGATGTCAGAGGAGGAAGATGCTCTATAATCTGATGTCAGAGGAGGAAGATGCTCTATAATGTAAACATCAGCTGAGGTTAGCAGCTACACCTTCAGTCGTCGCTGCGGTTTGCTCTGCATTGTGGGTAGAATGTGTTGGTGTTGTCCTGTTTTGGTGAGCAGTGCTGATGTCAGGCCGTCCTCTTCGTCCTCTTCGTCGTCCCTCCTGGACGGAGACGCCGGTCTGGACCCTGACGCTCGTCTCGGCCACATTCAGCGGAGTGAAACTGGATTTTCTCCCAGAAGTCTTTGAGACGTGGCGACGCGGCGTGAAAACCTGGAACGCTCCGTTCCTCGGGGATCGAACCGCTGATCTGCCGGCCCTGGTGACCCGGCCGTCACGGGAGCCGAACCCGGGGGCTTTTAACGGGGGCAGGGTCCCCGGAACGGAGAGCCGGGTCCCGCCTGCCCGGCCGCCAAACAGGGACTGACAGCTGAATGGATGACGGGGCTCCACGGCTAAATAGACTGTCAGAGAGCTGGAGGAGATGGATGAGGGAGGGGGGAGGGACCGGGGGGGGGGGTGATGGACTGCCCTCCAGGCTTCCCCTCTTTCCACCACTTCCTCCTCCATCCTTCGCTCCTGTCTTCTTCTCTTCCTCTTCATTTCTCCTTTTGGTTAATCTGACGTTATTACAGATTCTGTTCTGTCTCCATGGCAACGGAGGAAAACGCAACTTTTCTGAAACACCACTGCTGAACCTGGTCCCAGTTCAGGATTCTCCTGGTCCTGGTCTCTTGTCTTTTAAAGCTCAGTGAATATTAAAAGGTTCAACACCGTCAGAAAGTCCTTCTTTTAATTCCTTGATGCATTAACTTTATTTATTACTGAATTTTGTGTGAAAATCACTGGGTTTTTTTTCATTCTCACGTTTCACTGCCTGCATGTCGCCCCCTGCTGTTCAGGAGTGTAAAATCATTAAAATAATGTTTTACTGTTCGTTCTCTCCGTGGCTGTCGCTGCTGCTCTCCGAGTCACTTCTTCTGGGTGTTTGGCTGGAGCTTACACAAATCCTGTGTGTGTGTGTGTGTGTGTGTGTGTGTGTGTGTGTGTGTGTGTGTGTGTGTGTGTGTGTAAAAAAGGAGCGAGATAGGCTGAATTCTTGCTGCCAGAGTGTGTTGTCTGTAATATCTGTGTGTTAGCAGAAACAGTTATGTAACAACAAAGCACCATAGGTTCATGAGTCACACACACACACACACACACACACACACACACACACACAGGACAGGAGGATGGAGATTCTCACACGTGTTGACGAGCGTGTGACGCCTGGCCGTGTGCGCGACAGCTTGAGCCGATCTGCAGGACTGTGAGCAGGAAGCGAACATATGCAGCATCTCATGAATATTCAGCCTTTCATTCATCCTCTCATCAGGAGACGCGAGATTCTTCACTGAAACACCAGGAAGTGGAACTTCAGCCCATTTCAAACCTCTCAAATATCAGTAAATCAGTATCCATGGAGACGGAGTCCCAGCGTTTCCAAACAGTTCCTCAATAACGGAATTTTATTTTTTCAGGAACGTCTCAGATTTTTTCCCCTTTAAAACAACTGGATGTTTATTTCCTCTGTGATTATTTCTACTTCCTGTTGAAGAGAGCAAGATAATCCAATCACCATTGATTCATGTCACCAGCTCTTATTCTGAAATCCCCAATTACTTCCTCATGAAATCACAACACAGGATCACACTGGAGCCTACTCAGGGGAGAGAGTGTGTGTGTGTGTGTGTGTGTGTGTGTGTGTGTGTGTGTGTGTGTGTGTGTGTGTGTGTGTGTGTGTGTTTCAAGTATTGATTGGAACATTTCAAGCCTGTGGCCATGTTCCGGAAAGACCAATGCACACAATCACACACACACACGCGCGCACACACACTTGCTGTTTGGTGTGGGTGGCCACTTGACTGACACACACACACACACACACACACACACACACACACACCAGCCTGAGGCTCTCTGAACAGCTGGGCTCGGAGGTTGTGACTTGCACATCAGTCTCCTCTCTCTGTAGAACAACACGGCTTCGCTGAGTGTCTTTCATTTCTGCCTCTGGTTTGCCGCTCGCCGCCTCGCCGCCTCGCCGCTCGCCGCTCGCCGCCTCGCCGCTCGCCGCCTCGTCGCTCGCCGCCTCGCCCTCTGCAGGCCTCACACCGTCTCCTCTCTCTCCCTCTCCCTACACACCGAGCAGCGGCGGACAGCGCTTGACTTTGGCTTCCTGCCGGTTGAGATGTGCCAGTAGCGACGCTGAGATCCGGGGTTCATGCTGATGAAATTGATCTGCTCAGGTAAGGAACTTTTATTTTGAAACGGGTGTTTTTGATCTGCGGTTAAGTGGGACAGAACTACAGTAGAAATGTGTTTTTCCAATATTGTGAGAGTTATTCAAAATTGATTTCACTACATATTTTGTCAAAATATGAAATGTCAAAAATGTCTTTGTTTTCCTCGGAGTTTTACTGCAAGTACACTTCTGCAGCCAAAGTCTGACAAACTGCAACACAGGAAGTAAACGTGAATTCTCCCGAAAAATGATGGAAAAAAGTGCATCCCAAAAATGTTATAAAAGTTTGTAGGTTTAAAGTTGACTGTGTCAAAGAGTCAGACGTTCTTTGATCACTGCCGCTCGACCAGACATGTCTGGATTCTTCTGTTCATCTGTTGTGTGACTAAGTGCTGTTGTGGTAGGAGTTGGCATTGATTTCAGGAATTGAACCAGCAGCTTTGACCCGGGTTTGTCCGGTCTTCCAAATGCAGCATTCGGTGAACACATGAACACATGAACAGCAGACACGTCATTTCAGCCAGTCGGTCACTTTCCTGATTGTTGTAAATCACTACTTTTGTGTGTGTCGGTGGATTTCTGGACCCGTTCAAATCACTGTTTTACTGTAAAAAAACCTAAAAGTGCCAAAAATGTTTTTACTGAAAATAGAGAGATACTCTGAATAACTGAGCGGACGTCGCTTCCATTCGTCTTGTTGTAGACGTGGTTAAACTTAAGAGGTCCTCACAAAGCGCCGTCTTCCTGAGGGCCTTTGGAAAATGACTAAAGGAGCGAGGTTCTGTGCTCGTAGGTACCGTGGAAGCATGTCGGATAAGTAATCAGTCATTAGTGCAGCACTGAGTCGGGCAGCTGCAGGTACAGAGTCTAGAGAAATAACAGAACGTTCCTGAGCAGCCGTCAGGAATCATGATCCAGCAGGAAGAGCCGGCCCACAGCCAGACAGAGCTGATCCGACCGAACAGCCGCTCACTCTGGGAAATCACTGCAGCGCAACACAAACATCCCCACAACGCAAAGACCGAGATCCACAGACAGACACACATAACAGAGTCTGAGCAACAACAGCAAAAGACGCATGAAGAGACGGCGGAGAGCTTCGTCTCCAGGTGAAACGGCGTGAAACACGAAGACAACGGCAGGAAGACAACAGCCTGCACCTCAAGGCTGGGAGCAGGACCAGCGCCACACAGTCCAAACGGTCAGTCGACCGGCCGCTCTGAGAACCCTCCAGCATGAACGTCACAGCAGAACCCTGCACCTCAAGGCTGGGAGCAGGAACCAAACCCGGCCCGAGGAGAATAAATCCAGTCCTGCCGTCTGCTGTTGGACAGCAGCTCTGAGCGGGGAGGGGTACCGTTCAGGACTCCTCAATACCAAGACTGACGGGACGATCAATCAGGCCAATCAGATCAGTCAGATTACTGGTGAGGCTAAACTGTCCGTGGATCAGCTGGTTCCGGGCCACAGAGAGAGAACAGAAAGGTTGATGTTCATAGTTTACATCACTGACTTTTATTCTGGAAAAGCTTCACTTCTGTCAGCGCCTCTTTGCTGCACTAAACGTCTCAGTGTTTTCCTCCACCGTGAAGCCCTCAGTGAAGAATAATGCTGTTAATCTAGTTTCAGGTATTTTAAATGTACCGGGACTCGTCCGGTACCGGGGCTCGGTACCCCTCCCTCGCTCTCAGCTGCTTCCTCGCTGGTCCAACGCCACACAGATCACCCACAGCGTGCACGCTCGTGCACAAACTCACTTCCACTCTAAACCATTATGAGCAGGAAGGAACAGCAGCTGTGGTTACCTGGACCCAACTTAACCCAACTTAACCCAAGTTAACCCGGTTAAATTTACACCATGTAAACACTTCAGTCTGGTCGATGTGCACCGGAAAGGCGGGGTGGAGCTGGGGTTTTGAGGGGGGGTTGTCTTTGGTGTTTTGAGGGGGGGTGTAGTCTGGGTTTTGGGGGGTGGGTAGGTGTAGTCATTGGGGTGTTGAGGGGGGTTTGTAGTTGGGGTTTTGAAGGGGGGTGTACTCCGAGTTTTAAGGGGGGGTGTAGTCCAGATTCTGGGCAAAGCCCGATGTGGGATTCTGTGATCAAGACCCAAACTGCAAAGCATTATGGGATTGATCCATTGAAATGAATGGAGCCTCGTCCGCCATCATTCAGTTCTCATGTAAACGGATCAGTCTGATCCTCTAATCAGTCAGAACTGGATCTGATCGTAAACACAGCTGCTGCTGGGCGACAGTCGGACTCCGGCGCCTCGAAACATCCAGGATGAGAGGAGAAAGCCGCCCGGTCCTACCGTCAGTCGCCACTCTGCAGCTCTGAGGTCCACAACACCTCCAGTTCTCCTGTGAAGTCCAAAGCTGGCGTCCTCCGCTCGCCTCGGTCCCTGAATGCACCATCAGAGACAGAGAAAAAAAAACAAACCCAAATCTTTTACACTCTGCAGACATTCAGGAGGCTGTTAACAGAATATATGAAAAATACTGCAGAAAGTTTGTCGTCTGGAGACATTTTCAGTCTCTTCCTCCATGTTTTACGTGCTCGTTCAGGAAACTCAATCCAGACAAAACCTCCACTTCAGCTTGAAACAGAATGTCATCTAATGAAGGTTTGCAGTCTTACGTCTGCAGTCTCTTCCTTCAACACACAGTTCAGCTTTTCACTGGAACAACATTTGTTTGTGCTGCTGGAGTCATGATGAGCGGATTGATGCAAAGAAAGTCGTCCTCAACAGTCACCAGATCGGACGCTACTGGATCACTTCTCACTGGATCACTTCTCACGATCAAATCAGGTTTTACATTCTGAAGAGGTGAAGCTTGTTCAAGAAGAAACAGACCAGAGGATTTTCTGTGGTAGTTTGATGGAACTGCTTCTTCTGCCTGCAGCTGTGAAGACCTATCAGGATCATTAACTACTGGTGTGTTCATGGTGCATTCAGGGACAACTAGGACTTCACCACACACCTTCCAGAAGATCTTCCACAAAGAAAAAAAAAAAAAAAGAGAGACGCACTGGTTTTCTATTTAACCGATTGCCATATCTCATTATTCTTGGTTAAACTGCACTATTTGTGTTTTTAATATTCTGTTCATTTGCACTGTTAGAGTAGCAGCTCTGCATAAAGCTAATAAAGGGATTTTATTCTATTGTATTTCCCTGCAGTTTTAGTAGCTTTTAAAGCTGAAAAACATTCTTTCATCTAATTTTTCACTATTTTCTTAAAAAAAATAGGGTTGACTTTTAAATCAGTTACCAAAAATACTATTTAAATGTTCTCAATATTGGAAAAAAATGGGCTTTAGCCAACATTCAATTGGCTTTACTCATAGGAAGTATTTTTCAGGGCACATTTTTTGGAAAAAAGTACATATTTCACAGTAAGACAGAGGAAGACGTCTTTACTCAGCTGTAAAAATCCAGATTTGAAAGGAGCAAAATTTCCCAGCTGGTTCCTCGCTCCGTGAACGCACCACGAGAAGTCAGAGGCTGTGTTCGAAACCGCGTACTTACCTACTACTCACACTAACTTATTGAGTATGCAGTGCGTCTACACTGGCAGTGTGCGATTTTGAGTAGGCGAGAAGTTCCCGGATGCATACTGCATTGGCTAGAAATGTTGAGTCGACGTCGTGAGTTCACTACTCATACTGAAATTACCCAAGATGCAACGGGACGGACATTTGAATAGACTTTATTCAGTTCACAATGACTGTTTCTTAATGATGTACATTTACCAAGCTGAGTATGGTTCTAGATATAATTTTCCCTCCAATTTTTGTGCTCGTAGGTATGTTATGTTACGAGATTTCTGATTGGATTTACATTGATTAAAAATATATATATGAAAAAACACATCTGACAACAAGTCCATGCTGAAAGCGACCATGATGTACCGAAGACGGCGAGCCGATCTTTGTTGAAGAGCCGAAAAAACTCTCCGTCGGTAAAGCATCATAATTGGCGTCATAACTGGTCCGTTAACGGGACACCGGTCCAAACGGTGATGTTAAGCGAGATATATTGCTGAAAGGTTGGCTTCTTGTTTTCAAAGTAAAAGCACAGATTTACCACTGAGGTTTCTTTGCATGAGAAAGGGAAAGGGGTGCTTTATTTGTGTGAAAATAACCGGAAGTGCGTTGCTCACTACGGCCGGCTTGAATTTCACCGAATTCGTCCAAACAAAATCATGAACGGCTGATATTCGGACAAATAAACGACACACTCGGCTCTCAACGACCACTTTGTCGCCTAATTTACAAAAAAATCTCGATGAACTTATACATTTGAAGAGTTTAGAGCTAAAGTGAAATCAGCTTCAGCAGGTTGATTTCTGCTCAGGGAGGAGTGCAGTGCATTGTGGGTTATTATGTAGTATGCTGTATTGTAAACGCTTTGCATACTGTTTGATGGACTGAGTAAGCAGGATGCAGGATGGATAGTATGAGTATGGAAGGATGTAGGAGGCAGTATGCAGTTTTGAACACAGCCAATAATAATGAAAACTGTCCGATGTGGAACTTTCCAAGAGAAAACCGAAAACTGTAACCACGTTCTGGGTGTCTGTTTACGTTACGGCGGCGCTCGGAAGAACTGAGAACGCAACTTTTTGGGAATGGCTGGCAAGATGGAGTTTTTTGAGTCTGTCTCCATGGAAACAGGAGGAAAAAACGCCACTTGTGTCGAATTCTGAGTTCATGAACACCGTGTTGGAGCCGAGCCCTGATCCAGGATCTGGAGGAACGTCTGAAAGTGGGCAGAGAGCAGCTTTGTCTGGTCCGGTGTTCTCACGCTGTGTGGCTTCACTCGTTGTTGTTGTTGTTTTCCTTTATTTAGCCTTTGCTGGATTTACAGGTCGAGCTTTTAAACCCCAGAGAACAAGGTGGACATGTGTAAATATAGAAGCTTCCCGTCTCAATAAAAGATGAATCGCTGTCTTATGCAACCAGTCCTGACCAGAAGAGACGGAGGGACGGAGGGATGGAGGGAGGGACAGATGGGTGGAGGGCTGCATGAGCAGATGGATGGATGGACAGACGGACAGACGTACGGCTCAGACTCAGCCAGGTTTATTAATCCCAGTCAGATCAGTTCGGTCCAGCAAATGAAAATGAATGAGTGAACAGAAACAGAAACCTGCAGAACCAGACATTCAAAGCTTTTTGAAAATGTCTCCCAAGGTGGAACTTTTAGAAAAACACTGCAACTTTGTCATTGTGTCAGTAAAGCACCTTTCTTGAATTACCGGGGCTCAGAAAGGCTCCCGCAGTCCTGCGCTGCACGCCCCCGTTGTTCTGCACATGCTCAGTAGATGCACCGTCACGGACACCGTTTTCAAAATGTTCCCGTGGAAACGTAAAACTTTTCTGAAACAAAAACACAAAAACTACATTTTCGTGTAAACGGGGCCTGGAGGGAAGATTCCCTCCCTCTGCTCCCGCGGACGGGACGAACATGAACATGAGTGGGACGCTGTGCCCGGGCCGAGGAACCCCGGTTTGACCCTGAACCTGCTCACAGACATCAGCAGGAAGCTCTCAGGTGTGTCCTGCTGTCTCCTTCTGTCCTTTTAACTCGCTTACATCTCCCTCGCTCCTCCATTACCCCCCCTTCATTCTGTCCTTTTCTGCACTCTCCTCCTCTGATCTATTATTCCATCCTGCTCCTCCTCGCTCTCCTCGCTCTCCCCTGACACCTGAATCTCTCCACCGCCCTCAGACCTCCAGCAGGAGGAGCTGGATGAAGGCAGAGCGGTGAAACGCCGTGTGTCTCTGCAGATCCTTCTTCACCCGGCGTCTCGCTCAGTTTGACATTTTACTCCGGCTTTGTGTTCGCGAGCGTCACCGTGTGTGAGATCCTCACGGGAGCGAGCAGACCCAACACGTTGTGTTCTCACACACCGCACACACACTCCGCTCTGCTCTGAGCCTCAGTCTGCAGCTTCAGTGTCTCTGCTCCGACACCAGGGTCACATGTCCAATTCTTCAGCCGAGAATCGAATCCCTCTCTCATGTTAGTGGAAAAGATTGTTTTCACGGTGTTTTTCACCTGTTTGCACCACCATGGTGCTCAGAGCAACTCAACACGCAACTTTTAGAAAAGGCTATGTATCAATGGAAACGGGGAAAAAGGGAAAATGCAACTTTTTGAAAACGATGGGGCTCTGTCTCCATGGAAACGGAGAAAATGGAACTTTTTGAAAACGATGGGGCTCTGTCTCCATGGAAACGGAGAAAATGGAACTTTCTGAAAACTAAGCGTTTTTGAAAATGTGCAGCACCGTCGTACTGACCGTTGCTCTGCTCATGCTCAGTAGAGGGACGTTAAAAACGGTGTTTTCCTCCAGTGTCATGCGTCCCGGTTCAGACTGTCCCGGGACTCTGAGAGTTTTGGAATGTGACGTTATGATATTTCCAAGTTCCAAGCATCAGCGAGAAGAAGCACAGGGATCAGGACGGGATCGTGGAGGCAGATGGGACGGCTGCCCGCCATGTTCCAGAGTGGGAGTGTTTTCAGAGGGAGACCTGCGCTCGACCTCCAACATCGGCGCCAAAGATAAAAGCGAAAACACCATTTACATATGAGAGCAGCGGCATCAGATGCAGATCTGAAATGGAATTTCCTTCGGTTCCTCCTCACTGCACACATCATCACTCCATCCATCCATCAGAGCGGCACAATGCCGCCGAGCCGTCAGCCGCCACCTTCACGTGCTTTATGGAAATCAGGAGGAAAAAGTGGATTTAGCGGCGTTCTACTTCCACCTCTCCCTCCCTCCTCGTCTCTTTCTGCCTCCGTCTGTCCGTGCGCTCCGGTCCAATCCAGTCACAGTGTAAGGTCATTTATTTAAATCTATTTAAATGGATATGAGGCGTGTGCGTGTGCGGGCGGATTTCACGGCCTGGCAGGTCAGCAAATACCAAAGCTGTTCCGCTCGAATGAGTCCAGATCGGAGATCCTCGCACAATTAACACACACCACAGGTGGTCCGGCGCCGTGTGCGAACCGCAAGGACACACGGACGAAAAGCCATTTCCCACCTCTCCAATTCATCTGCATGTATTCATCCATCCATCATCGGCCCGGCTATCTCTGTATTCATCCATCTCTCTCTCCATTCCTCCATCAGTCCATCCATCCATCATCGTCTATCGACCAGTTTAACCATCTATCCAGCTTCTGTCCATCTACACAACCTCCATCCGTCTTCTGTCAGCATTCAGTGATCAGACTGTCTCATCCATGTGTTCAGCCATGCATCCATCCATCGAGTCATCCATCATCCACCCATCGAGTCATCCATTCATCCACCACTCTACTCATCCAACCTCCATCTATCATCAGTCCACCTATTTATCCATCCGCCTCTGCATGTGCTATCCAATCTGTCCATCCATGTACCGATCTATATGTCCATTCATCCATCCATCTACCCATCCATCCGTCCAGCCATCATTTATCCATCCATCTGTCCCTCCATCCATCCGTCCGTCCATTTATCCATCAGTATATCTGTCAATCAACACGATCAATCTGTAGTCATCAAACCTTGATCTGCCATTTATCCATCCTTTCATCAGTTCATTCATCCAGTCATTCATCGACTCGCCTGTGTCCATCCATCATTCCAACTGTCCATCTATTTTTCCATCTATACAATCATCGAATTACTTATTGACCCATCCATCCCTGTCCACTCATCCATCCCTTTGTCCATCTATCCATCCGTCTACCCATTCATCCATTCATCTGTCTGTCTACCCATTGATCCATCCATCCATCCATCTATCCATAAATCTACCCATTCATCATCCATCCATCCATCATCTAACCATCCGTCTACCCATTCATCCATCGATAAATTGACCCATCCATCCATCCGTCCATCTGTCCACTCACCCATCCATCCATCCACCCATCCACCCATCCATCCATCCATCCATCCATCATCTAACCATCCATCTCCCCATTCATCCATCCGCCCATCCTTATATTGACCTATCCATCCATCCTTACATCCATCCACCCCATCCATCCATCCATCCATCCATCCATCCATCCATTCACCCACCCATCCATCCATCCACCCATCCATCCATCCATCCACCCATCCATCCATCCATCCACCCATCCATCCATCCATCCATCCATCCATTCACCCACCCATCCATCCATCCATTCACCCACCCATCCATCCATCCATCCACCCATCCATCCATC
>NC_043757.1:1842229-1854729 GCF_902148845.1 Salarias fasciatus
TAAAGCACACAAAAACTACAGATGTGGACATAAATCTAAGTTTGAATATAAATTCAGACTGAGGACACATTCAGAAGTCGTGTTTTTAAACACTGTTTGATGGTGGAGGGACATTTTACCAAAAGATTGATACAAATAAAAACAGTTGAGAGTCATCTGCAAAAATGTGAACTTTTCTATTAAAGTGAGAAAATAAGAAGGGAACCAAATCAGACCCCTGAGGAATCTCCTCTCCATCAACTCACCTTCAGAATGTTTTCTGACCTTTCAGCTTAAAACTGAACTATTTGCTGTTTTCTCGGCTGAAACAAGCAGTTATGTCAATGCCTGCTAGCTGAGAGGAAGACGAGCGGCGAGAGGAAGACGAGCGGCGTGTTGTGACTTGTAGGGTGAGATGGCGACAGGAAATTAGTCACATAATCCTCGAAGACGTCCAAGGAACACAAACACACACACAAACACGCACACACACACGCAAGTGAGGAAAAAACTGTGTAAGCACTGTATCACACCAGATGGCCACAGCTGAGATGGTCAAGTGCGCACATGTACGGGAACACACAGCGGACTGCACAGTGTGTGTGTGTGTGTGTGTGTGTGTGTGTGTGTGTGTGTGTGTGTTCTGCGCTCTTGATATAACCATCAAAACGGGATTTAAAGTGTAACCTGAGTTCATGTGGCCCGTTCCCCGGCGGCTCCCCGACGTTTATTGACCGATCCAGAAGATCTGCGGTCTGTTTATTGATCAATCAAAGCTGGATTTACAGAAATGACCCCATTCGGAGGACGTTCTGCCATCGCTGGCTGCATCTACCTTCGGTTTGGTTCACGCCACTAAAGTGTCGAACTGTGATTCAAATTGACATTTTTTTTTTCTTATAATAGTCCAACCAGTCAAGAAATGTCCGCTTCCATAGCGAAAGGCTACGGATGAAAGAAAACCAGAACAAAACCCTCGTTTCAAATGTGGATCAGACCTGGAAGGCTGTCAGTGTTGAGACTCTGCCAGATGAATGCTTCAGTGAGAGACTGAGGATGGGAACTTTCAGGGAAAAGGAGACGAACAAAAACACAAACAGTGATACGAAGGAATCAAAACTCTTATTGGCACTCTCAGTTTATTTTATAGCTTAAGATGGAATTGTTCTCCACACAGAGATTGACAGTCATGTTTTTTTTGTTTGTTTTTTTCTTTCCCAGAGAACGGAAGGTTCAGACCTCGGAAGAAGGTTTTCATTCATTTTTCCTTCAAAGTTTGTCCCTGCATTTGAAGTAATTTGGATGTATTTAAGGGTTTATTTGTCTTGGTAAAATTGGCTGTTGCTGTTAGTTGTTTTGTAATGAAGCTACCACCTCATGCTGAGGAGAACATGACACTGGAAACGTGAACAACGGGAGAACCGTAGACGTTACTGATGAATTCATACTTCGTCCAGCTGTCTTCATGGATCCGATGCTCACAGAGCAAACAGAACTGGAGAGCGAGTCGCTCCAAAACAAAATCCTCTCAATCATTAAAAGCAGCAGGAATGCCATTAAAATCAGGTCTCACACGCTCAACAGCAAATTCTTCATCCAGAGGAAAACAAAAGATGGCGGCAGGTGAATGAATTAGCAGAGAGGTGAACGATTGAACAAGGGGAAGACGAGAATATGGGCCAGCAGGGTCCAATAATCTGTCTCTGCCATCGATACCACGAGAGAGAGAGAGAGAGAGAGAGAGAGAGAGAGAGAGAGATATTAGGGATGTGTGTTGCATTCTGACCCATATTCACTCACAGTAATGTTTTGTGACCTACATACGGTCTCATCTAAACACACATCCTAATTTAACACTGGTGTGTGTGTGACTGAGAATGGCTTCATGAGTGTTGAAAACGTCCCTGAAATGTTTCGAGCTTTCAGCCGCAGACGGAACGAAGTGAGTAACGAACAGAACACCTGGAGAAGCTCAGTCCAGGTGTTTCCAGGACTGTGCGTGGTCGTTTACCGGGTTTTCAGTACCTGGTTAGTGGGGGGGGTTGTTGAATGGATGGATGGCTGATTGGTTGGTTGATTGGTTGAATGGACTGATGAGGATGGATGGATGATGGATGGATGATGGATGGATAGAGGGCAGGTTGAATGGTTGGTTAGTTCATTTATTAGCTGGCTGGTTTTTTTGGAGTTGATTTGTTGAAAAGATGAAGGATAGATAGATAGATAGATAGATAGATAGATAGATAGATAGATAGATAGATAGATAGATAGGTGGATGGATGGATGGGTGGATGGATGGATAGATAGATAGATAGATAGATAGATGGATAGATAGATAGATAGATAGATAGATAGATAGATAGATAGATAGATAGATAGATAGATAGATAGATAGATAGATAGGTGGATGGATGGATGGATGGGTGGATGGATAGATAGATAGATAGATAGATAGATAGATAGATAGATAGATAGATAGATAGATAGATAGATAGATAGATAGATAGATAGGTGGATGGATGGATGGGTGGATGGATGGATAGATAGATAGATAGATAGATAGATAGATAGATAGATAGATAGATAGATAGATAGATAGATAGATAGATAGGTGGATGAATGGATGGATGGATGGATGGATAGATAGATAGATAGATAGATAGATAGATAGATAGATAGATAGATAGATAGATAGATAGATAGATAGATAGATAGATGGGTGGCTGGTTGGTTGGTTAGCTAAAAAACTTGTGTATGAATTGTGATAAAAATTGCCGTTCAAGGAAAAACTGATTAATTGCCCATAAAAAGCTAAACACACAAGATAAACATGCAAACTGCACACGGAAAGAATCAAACCCGGACTTGAACTGGGGGCCTTCTGGCTGTGAACTGAAAGAGCCAACCACTGCTCCACTGTGTGCCTGATTTTTTTGGTATTTGCTTGTAAGTCTCAATAAAGCGGTATTGGTGCATCAAGGATTTGATTATTTTAAATTATTATTGAATGAATTCTTCCCTCGATGAGTAAAGCTAGCGTGACGGGACTCTGCGACACTTCAGCGTCTTTCAGTGCGCCTCCGAGTTCCTGTGGAGTCAGAGTCGATATGCGAGCCCGCTGCAGGAGGACTTTTCCCCTCGTCTTTCCTGCCGCGTTGATCAGAGGCGAATGCAGGTTGCCATCTTTTCACTGCTGCAGCCGTAATGCGACATGATGGCTTAATGGCCGGAGCCCTCCCGGCGTCCGCTCAATACGACAACAGGAAGGACGGCGGGGAGAAAGGGAAGAGGAACGGCACGGCGGAGGCTGGAGGATGTTCCCCCCGGGCCTGCCGCTGTCCTCTGACCCGGTCAGGTTCTGCAGCGAAGACGAGAGCCGGATCCTGTTTTCACCAGGTTTCAGGTGGAAACGGATCCATTTTAAATGTTCTTTTCAGAAAAGGTTTGCAGGCTCAGGTTCAGGATGCCTGAAGGATTATAATGTTTTAAACTGGCAGGAGAAAATGTCAGATTGTATCAATAACATGAAGAAAAACAAGGAAGTTCTGAATCTCGAGTCTCCGTGTCGGATGATTTGGAGATTTTGGGATAATTTGAATGATAGAAGTGTTGAAAAGAAACAATCATGCAGACGGACATAAGATCTATTTTCCTCTTCGTGGATGAAGCGCACAGTTTGTGTGTGTGTGTGTGTGTGTGTGTGTGTGTGGGCTGCACAGCTGTGTTTCTTCCGGTGATATTCACTGACCTTCAGCACCTTTCCTTTCTTTTTTTTTCACGCTCGAAGCGTTTCCAGATTTATTTTCTAAATTAACCCACTGAGGGGAAAGAGAAGCTTTAAAAAACCACCTTCGCTGAATGAAAAGGATCATTAAATCGTTCCCACACAGCCGTCAGCATGAATCCAGTCCGAACAGGAAGCATCAGACCCCGTTTACACCACGACGTTTCAGTGCTGAGAGCAACTTTTTGAAAACGGCTCCCAAGGCAGAACTTTTCAAGAACGCAATGACATGGAAGAAAAGGCCACTTTTCCTGAAACGCTGCTGCTGCTGCACACGACGTCGACAGTCACCGTAACAACACTCCCACTGGGTGGTCTGTGTTTAACCTCCTCTTCCTCCTCCTCCTCTGGACGTCCGGTCAGCCGCAGCCGCAGCATCCTTCATATTGGGAAGGGTGGACTGGTAACTCGCAGCGACAGGCTGTCAGGGGGAATCTGAGCGGCGGCTTGATGCTTCTCTATAATGTATGCAGCTAATGTATAAAGCGATGCAGGCGATGCAGCGGCGGTCAATACAGCGCGCTCTTAACCTTTATAGCTTGTGACACTCTGAAATAAAGTGGCTGTGGATGAACATGCACGCACGCGCGCACGTGCACATACACAGCGTGTACGTTGAACTTTAACGCTTAATAATTCATCCCCAAAGTTCATTCCTCAACGTGACAAAATGGCGTAAAACGCCCACTTCCCTCATTTCCGCTTGTTGCTGTTGTTGCTGCACCTGTTGAGGCTGAACTGTGCCGCCAGCAGGATTCTGTTGGCCGGAGTGACTCACAGGTCAGCGACTCAAATCCCGTTTAAATACAGAAAGACAAGCAGGTCGGACTAAAATGCTGCGTGGAATAAATCCACTTCCACTGAAGGATCGTTTCCTCAGGCTGAAAGCTGCTTCTGAGCTTCTGATAGGAGGTATTCACAGTTTGAAGGCCGCTCTGGTCAGCCTGTTTGCCTTTTGCTCCTTTTACATCCTTCAAAACAACAACTGTCAGAGTAGTGCGAGGCGCCCGGCAGGCGGTGCGACGGGCCGCCTCCACCTGGGCGCTCTCATGCTTCAGTTCCTGTTTATATGGGAACCAGGGACTGGAAAGTCAACGGCTTCGGTTCAGCCTCACCGAGGGACTGAGAGGAGCTCCGATCAGCCAGAGACACAGAGATCTGCCGGAACGTCACGGTCTGGAAAGTCTGGATGGTCCAACTCAACTCAGGAGCAAGAAGAAAGTCTGCTGATGAAAGTCAGAGTGGGCCAGAAGACGGAACGTCTCTCATCACAATAACAGCAGCAAATCTGTGGTGGAGGAGGAGGAGGGGGAGGAGGAGGAGGAGGAGGAGGAGGAGGAGGAGGAGGTGTACAGTGGAGGAGGAGGAGGATGAGGCACCCTATGGTGGAGGAGGTGGAGTACAGAGGAGGAGGAGGTGGAGGAAGTGATGTTCAGTGGGGGAGGAGGTGGTGGTGGAAAATGAGGAAGAGGTGGATTTGGTGGAAGAGGAGGAGGAAGAGGTGATGTGAAAAAGGGAGGAGGAGGTTTTGGTGGAAGAGGGGGAGGAGGTGGTGGTGGAAGAGAAAGCGATAAGGAGGAGGTGTACTGCGGAGGTGGATGTGGAGGTGGTGGAGGAAGAGGAGGAGGAGGAGGAGCTGTACAGTGGAGGTGGTGTATAGAGGAAGGGGAGGAGGTGTACAGTGGAGGTGATGACGGTGTACAGAGGAGGAGGTGGAGGTGGTGTACAGTAGCCTGGCAGGCCAGACTGACTTTATTTATGCATTACACACATATAAAGACATTATAAAGACAGTCCCATGTATCCCTGACCATGGAGAGACAGTCTGGCGTGCCAGGCTGGGTGTATAGAGGAGGAGGAGGAGGAGGAGGAGGAGGAGGAGGAGGAGGAGGAGGAGGAGGATGAGGAGGAGGTGGAGGAGGAGGAAGAGGAGGAAGAGGAGGAGGAGGAGGATGAGGAGGATGAGGAGGAGGTGGAGGAGGAGGAGGAGGAGGAGGAGGAAGAGGAGGAGGAGGAGGAGGAGGAGGAGGAGGAGGAGGAGGAGGTGGAGGAGGTGGAGGAGGAGGAGGAGGAGAAGGAGGAGGAGGAGGAGGAGGAGGAGGAGGAGGAGGAGGATGAGGAGGAGGAGGAGGAGGAGAAGGAGGAGGAGGTGGAGGAGGAGGAAGAGGTGGTGTACAGTGAGCCTCACTGACAGGCTGCTGTCACAGTGGATCAGCTGCTGCTGCTTGAGTCTCCGGGTTCTCAGTCTTCTTGTTCTGATCGGAGTTCTTTACCTCAGAGCTCTAAAAGCCGCCGTCTCCTCCCGCTGCTCGCCGCTCTGTCGCTCGCTTCACTTCCTGTTTCTGTCTGAAGACTCGCCGCTGACGTTCTCCCTGCTTTAATTGGATGTTTTGAGGTGTTTTCACTCTGACACTCGCCGCTGTCCGTCCACAGCTGGGTTCCCTCCCCTCAGGCCTCCACATGTAACACGTCTCTTCCCACAATGCACCTCCAGTTCTCCGAATCCCTTCAGGTTCCAGCATTTAACCCTTCTGACGCCGCGCTCGCTTCAGTCTGTGTTTCAACATATAATGCAGAGTTCACGACACTCTGGATCGACACACTGTTCTCACTGAGCTCCTTCCTGAAATGTTTTCAGGTCCAAACTGTGAAAATCTGGTGTTTCAATGCCTTGAATGAGTCGTCGCTCCCTGTTAAATCCCACCTGCACCTCCCGTCCGAGAGCATCTCTCCGAACAACAAGGGGAGGGAAGTTTACGTGACACCAGATCCATACCGTTATGGATTTCTCTGCGAGGCGTCTCTTGAGATTCTGGGAGAAAATGGAGTTTGCGGAGAAGAGACGGGAGGTGAAATGAAGAGGAAATCACATTAGTGGGGAGAGAGAGAGGAGGGTGGCGCTGTGAGGAGGGGACAGAGGTCTGCTGGGAACCGTTTGGGGCGAGAAAACTGTTCCCTCTTCTGCGCAAAAAACCAAATTACTGTCGACAACAGAATTACAGCGGCAGACGTTCAGAGGGGGGAAGGGAGGAGGAATGGAGGAGCACAGACGCCCAAATGAAAATCATATTGTGAGTGTAAATCATTTAGAGGTCTTGATTGTTCCCTCTGCTTTATATTCAGTCCAGTAATGGATAGAAAGAGACGCGGGCAGAACAATGGACGCCTCCCCGAGGGCCACTCTTCGGCACGAGTGACATCTGGTGACGGAAACGCAGTTCGCTGGTGGTTAAACTGTCTTTAACTGCACTCTGGTGGAAGAACGGAGCAGAATTCATTGACTGAGCATCGACATCTTGCTGCTCGTGGTCCAACGTTAATTCAAAATATATAGAAACATGTTTAGTTATTTACAGTTTCATTTACATTCTTTTCATCTGCACACCTGAAAACGTGAAAGAACTGTAGGATAGTCTTGTTTATACCGCGTTTCAAGTGAAAACGCATCGATTGAGAAAACTTTCACCTTTAAAGGGAAACGTTCTGAAAACGAGACCATTGTTGTTGTTGTTGTTCATCTTCTGAGCATGTGCAGCAGATCTGTTTACAGAGGTGAATCCTGAGAGTTGTGTTTTCGCCCGTTTCCACAGAGACAGACTTTTTCAAAAGTTCCACCCTTGGGAGCCGTTTCCAAAAAGTTGTGTTTTCGGTCGCTCTGAGCACCATCGTGTTTTCCATCAAAATAACGTTCAGGCAGACAACGCTTCTCAGATTCTGGCATTTTTAAAACTGAAACATGCAAGAAAAGGTAAATAAATTTACATTTGGTGAGTATTTTCTTTGTTCTGAAAATGATCCTCAGTTTAAAAACCAGTTTTTACAACTGATATATTCAGGATTAGAATTCTATCAAAGCTGAACGTCACTTCAGCATGTGGTGTCCCTCAGGGATCAGTGTTGGGAACCAAACTCTTTATCCTGTGTTCATGACTGACGTGTTTCTTCTCATGTTTTCAAGCGAATTTCATTTTTTGCTGATGACACAAATTTATTCTGTTTGAGAATCTCATTGAGAACAACACAGAACAAACCTACATTTGATGTTTTCATCACATTAAAGCATTTTAACAAAAGAATAAATGAAATCAGATGTAACAATGAGCTCGAAATCGCATATAAATCTTCCACATTTGACTGTGGAGGTCTGGAGCAAACTTTAAAATGTTTTATTGCATCCGCTCATCTTTAAACCAAAAGGAGCCAACTAACAGTCAACGATCAGCCTGGATCTGTGAATGACTTTAACACTTTTTTAATTGAATTCATGTTTATAGTGGAAATATTCAAAGGTTTTTCTGTGATGGGAGTTATAATCTCAGAGGATTATTGTCTGTCGTTTCAGTCTTTGGTGTTGAAATATGCTTAATGCCCCAAAATAAGAGCTTTTTTTTAGTCATTAAAAGGACAAAACAGAGTTCAACAAGTCAATCTATCTTCAGTCCTTTTCTTAATACCAGTGAAAACAGAGTTTTCCATTTCAACTTCTGGCTGCTCTTTTCAGGAACATGATTCTGTGTTTCAGAAAAAGGTTCTCTGGTATGATCAGCGGTTACGACATACAGTAGACTCTGGCGTCAATACAAGCCCGAGCGCTTGTTCGGCAGTACGAATCCGAGTCCTGTCAGTTTCCTCCAGCGCTGTGAAAGCGAGCGGCTTCAGAGCGATTGGCAGGAAGACAGATAAGGAGCGGGCGACGGGTGGAGAGGCAACGCAAACAGACAGATGAGACATTAAACAGAAATGAAGAGGAACAGCGTCGCTCTGTAATCTAATGACGGCGATGACTGAGAGCGAGGGGCTGTGTGTTCGCCGACTGTAGCTCTAATTATCTGTCACACACTGAAATGGAATGAGTCCTCCGGGAGCTGCAGACGGGGAGAGAGGAGGAGGAGGAGGAGGAGGAGGAGGAGGAGGAGGAGGAGGAGGTGTAATGCGTGCAGGGCAAGGCTGCTGTTACATAACAACCCCCCCGATGTGCTGCTGTCAGAGCGAAGCCTGAAGCTTGATGGACAAACGGACGGAGAGACGACCCCAAACGTGCCGCCGCCGTCACAAATAACCGCCTCCCAGCGGTGGGAGGACGGCAGGATATAACGAGGCTCTCAACAGATGGTCCCACCAGTCCCCCGAGTCCAAATCCAACCGCAAGAAGTGAGGAAACTTCTACAGGAGCCCGGAAAAACCGGCCAGTCAGCGGGTCTCAAGAAGCTCCGTCCTGTAACTCCATTAAGGCCTGAAGCAACATTTCTGTCGTTTTGTTAAAATCACTGGAGGATTCTGGGTCTCATGACCTTCTGAGGTGTGTGTAAGACATTGTTTAATTGCTGTGTTTTAGTAATTTCAATAATTTCTGTATTTTTTTTTTTCATATAAGCCAAAAATTGAGAACATAAATTCTCTTTTCCGACTCGAGGTTTGAAGTGAAAACACATCATTAGAAAAGGTTGAAATTTACACAACAGTATTTTGAAAAAGATGTCCGTTTACATGGAAATAGAAGAAACAATGTAGTTTTTATGTTGGGCCACTAGTCGGTGTTGTTTTTTTGTTTTTGTAATGAAACGCACACACACACCCACACACACATGTTGCAGAGAATAATACACTAACCATTAACAATGGAGCACAAGGACATTCATATGGACAGAACACCAAATTGGATTGTTATCATGGTGACTGTCAACTCTTAAACTAGCAAGTCCAGGAGGATCTGGACAGGAACCAGGACCAGGAGAATCTGGACTGGGAGTCATGACACTCTGGAGGAAAACACTCTTCTTGTCCTTCTACTGAGCATGTGCAGAACTACTGTTTACGACGGCCGTGGTTCACGGGACGAGCAGCAGTGGTTCATCATCTACATCGTCTTTGCGTTTTCCAAGGTTTCCATAGAGACAGAGAGTTCTGGCAACATTCCACCTTGTGAGCCATTTTCAGAAAGTTGTTTTTTCAGTTGCTCTGAATGCTGTTGTCGTGTAAATGGACCCAAAAACACAACTAAAGCTTTCACTTTTGTGCTTTGACTTGAAAACGGGGCCTCAAGTTAACCAGGATGTGAACTGACGGCCCCGTTTGACTTCTTTTGACATCTGTATGGTTCAACCGGATAGTAAATTAGCTTTAATAACCTAGTGAGAGGTCAAAGGTCAACCGGAGAACATCCATCCCTGTGAATCACCCTGGAGTCTGGTTCAGGCGAGACACAGGGACTTGTTTTCAATCACGTCTGGGTCTGGAGAGAGTCTGTAGGAAGTGAATGGAAGTCAGTGTCGCTCAGTCAGAAGGCCTGAAAACGAGGCGCTGCGTCTTTGTTTTGTGGGTTTCTCTTTGCGTCTCGTGTGTTCGGCCGTGGCCCTCGGCGTTCCTTCTCAGCTGTTTTTCCAGTCGAGCGACCTTGACATCGGGCTCTCGGTTGGAAATGGGTTCAGGAGCGTCTTCCCCCTCCAGCCTGACCTTTCCGTCTCCGCCCGTCTCCCCGCAGTGAGCTCCAACCAGAGCCATGGGGAGTACCCGGACTGCCGCAGCGAGAGGGAGTCGGGCGGGGAGGCATCCCTCCTGGTGTCTCCGCTGGTGGTGGCGGGGATCGTTATAGGCCTCGTGCTCTTCCTGTCCTGCATCACCATCATCGTGGGCAGCCTGCGCAAAGACAGCCGGCTCCGAAACCCGCACCTCCGGGCCAGCTACGGTCAGTCGGCGGCCTCGCCGCGGGTTTCCCCGCCGCTCCGACACGCCAGACAGCACAACCATCCACAACCATCAACATTCTTACAAGGGAATCGACTTTATTTTGAGTCGCAGTTAGAGTCATTGTAATTAATAATCCTAAAAATTCATATCTTCATCACATTTCATTATTTGATCCTGAAACATTTGAATGCTAATGTTAGCTTGGGTCACTGATGCCAACACGACTAACACTGTTTTGATCAACAGAGACTTGAATTTCTGGTAATGTGTACATTCTTTGTTGATATTTGCTCTTCTACACACTTTCTTCCCACAGATTGAAAACTGAAAGTTTCCTCTCATCTGCTAACTGCTAATGTTAGCTTAGCTTCTGAACTCTTCTGCATCGGTACTGTAGCTGAACGAAGGAGCAGGAATTTTTAATCAAACTCAATTTATTAATAGGAACAAACGGTTCCTGTGGGCCGGAACCTGGCCGGAATGTAACAAGGCTAACTCGCCGCCAGTTAGCTGCTAATGCAACTCAATTCAACTTAAACTTCAATCAACAAGAGTACAAATCACTTTCTCAGTGACAGAGCTGCCACAGCATCATCAGCATAAAGGAACATGATCGGATTCTCCGAGAAAGTAAAACACAATTGAAAGTGTTTTTTGTTTTAGCACGTTATCTCTAAATAATTATTCAAAATGAATACGGCGAAGACACGCCTCTTCCTTTGAATTTAGCCTGTTTCTGTGACGGAACGACCCGACATGCCCGCCGGCGGCCTCATGTCTCTTCTCTTCCCAGGACCAGACGGTTTTTCTTACGGCGGTTCGGCGGGAGACCTGAGGTCCAGCTGCTTGGAGGACTTTCCTCCCGGTTTAGACTTTGACTCATACAGAGAAACTCTGCCGCCGATCAACAGCCTGTATCCCGACTCGCCGCCGCGGTAAGTGCTGGTGCGACGTTACGGAACAGAAGGTCTGCTGTGTGGTTTGTTTCGTGCTCTAAAACGATATCTGCAGATTCAGAAAGTACTTTTCTGGAGAAAAGGTGTTTTCTAGAGAAGACCGTGGGAATCATCTCACTAAACCAGTGAGATTAGAGTCAATTAGAGAAAATAAACAAAGAAAAGAAGCGATAATCACGAGCACATTCTGCTGACTGATGCTAGCAGAGCTAACTAGCCACGCCGAGGCTAACTTGATGTTTTCAAGCTCTTTTCCCTCCAAGTCATACCATAAAACAGGACAACGAATTTTCAAGCTCCACTTCAGGATAACGTAGTTGAAGGTTTGAAGCTTCAGGAAGTTTTCATTTTGAGTCTGAATTCACAGTGCTGGGATGCTAAATGCTAAACGCTAACCTCCAGAGTCCTGCACAAAGCAAACTGCCTCCTGATGCAAGATCATCTCAAATCTGAAATTGTTGTTAAAGATAGTTAAAGACAGGTCTCTGTGCACACGACACACATCAGGGAAAATACTGAAGATACAAAGTAGGATCAGTTTGTTTTGTGAGTTCAGTGTTTTTTTAACTATTGGACTAATCTTAACTGAAATGATGTTAGATAGAGGCTGTTTCTTTACATCTCTGAGTACCATTTCTCGTTCCGGTGAAGGCAGCTGATGGCAGCAGGCTGTAAATGATCAGATTGAAATGGTGTCATGTAAACACTTGGATCGGATTGGATCAGACCCATCTGACTGGAATGTGATCGGAGGAGGATGTGTAGTTCTGCTCCGCTATGCTTTTCTGAAACACACTTTCACTTGAAACATGAACCTGCACATCGATCGATCACTTCATTCGATATTCATCGACCAGATCCCTCCTTCAAGAACTAAGTGAGGATATTTTCTAATATTTAAGATGAATTGTTTAAGAACAAGTGAAGCGAAGAGGAGTGAAGTCGTCTGATCTGCGCTGGAAGCCACAGACGTGACGGCTCTGTTGGTGAAATCAGATCCGACACACTCCTTTTGGCCAATTACGTCAAATGCCAGGTCTGAACTCTAACGGAGCGTTTACCGGCCGCCCTCCGCCGCTCCGCCCCGACCCGCC